>NW_010164082.1:0-2524 GCF_000695765.1 Mesitornis unicolor
GTGGTTTCGATGTGCCCAGTTCTGCCACCCTCCTACCTTTTTTTTCTGCTGGCGTGTTGACTCTAGCAAACTCTGCTTTTAAACTAAGCGTTTGGTGTGCTTATTAAAATGATTTACTCTATGATGGACCCCCGATAAAGTAATGGAAGAATACGGCTTTTTCCCCTATCTCCAGAGGTCATGGATACACTGCCATAGGAAGTGGGCCCAAGCTAAACTTCTGTCATGGTTTGCAGAAGTGGAACTAGAAATGTGATCATGAAACACCATTTATATTACACAGAATCACAGAATGTTAGGACTTTGAAGAGACCTCGAAAGATCATCTAGTCCAACCCCCCTGCCAGAGCAGGATCATTTAGGCTGGATCACACAGGAAGGCGTCCAGGCGGGTTTTGAATGTCTCCAGAGAAGGAGACTCCACAACCTCTCTGGGCAGCCTGTTCCAGTGCTCTGTCACCCTTACAGTAAAAACGTTTTTCCTTATGTAGTATTGATAACGTGTTTTGGTAATGTTTGTAATGAAGGTTTTTCAATTAGCTATAATTCAGTCATTTAAGCCAACTACACAAATAAAATAGATCATCTGTAGGGAGTAAAAGTTGACATTTTTTTTCCATAGTTAATTCTGTTTACCTCAAAATCCCACTTAATGCTACTGTGGGGACAGTTCAGTACTTCCAGTTTTATTAGTATTTTGTGTTTAGTCTGAAGGTAGCTATAATATTGCAGAATAGGCTTTCCAGTTATAGTGCTATGATACTGTGAAATCATTTGCAAAATTAATAAGCAGGCTCAAAATTAGCAGCTGAGGAACAGATGGATGGCTGAAGTGCTAGAAACAGTAGTCATGTTAGAGTGGCCTTCCTCCCAGCTGCTTGGACTGAAAAACTTCTTAAGCTGTTTTCCTTTTGGAACCTGCAGGTTAGAAATGACCACATACAAATAGAAGGAAAATAGTAGGCTTGGAACGATCACTGGTACTTTCATCAATAAAAGAGTTAATTTGAAAGGCTGTGATTGCTGCTATGTAGTTGCATAAAACACCATTTTTTTTCCTACTAATTTTGTTTAAAGGTTTCAAATATTTCTGGAAACTGTTGAAGTGGTTGGTCCAAAGTACAGTTTTACTTGCTTATTCTGACCCTTTAGAAAGTCATTGTGGTGTTTAAAAAAGCAAAGACTCTCAGATCCTGGATTTTCCAATACTGACAGATTGTGATTTACAGTTTAGTCACAATGAGGTGAAGCTCAAGTATTGCAGGAAACAGTGGTCAGCAATCTAGGATGGCACTGAGAGTGGAGGACAACAACAAGATGGGTCTTCAAACACCTCAGATGTAAATGTTGCTGATCATCTTGCTAAGAATAGGTATATAAAACCAACTCTGAAGAGATTTACTGTAGTACGTTTGAGTGTGTGAGTAGCAACTGAAAAAAAAATGGGAGCTGCAGGAAGAAAACTTCCCGCAGCAAAGGATATTTGCGCAAGTGCTTTAATCTATTTTTATACCCATGGCATATTTCAAATTATAACACTTTTTCTTACCTATTTCTTAGGGAGAGGCTGAGGGTGTGTGTATATAATATATACTTGAAAACCTTGTAGAAGTAGTTTTAATAATGGATAATGCATTAAAATCAGTTGACTTTTCTAAGGTGCTGCTATGCTGAAGATGCTTAGGCTTATACACACATGTTTATAGTTTTCTTACATGAGAAAAAATGAAATGGTAGAAATAATAACTGGACTTCTTCTCCCTATCCCTCAGGAAGGACAAAGGTACTTTTGGGAAGCTGAGCATGAGCAAACCTACACCTGGAACTTTGGAAAGAAAAGTCAGCTTTTTTGGGAAGAGGTATTTATAACTTTAGATCACAGAATCACAGAATATTAGGAGTTGGAAGGGACCTCGAAAGATCATCCAGTCCAACCCCCCTGCCAGAGCAGGATCCCCTAGACTACGTCACACAGGAATGTGTACGGGTGGGTTTTGAATGTCTCCAGAGAAGGAGACTCCACAACCTCTCTGGGCAGCCTGTTCCAGTGCTCTGTCACCCTCACAGTAAAAAGGTTTTTCCTCATGTTCACATGGAACCTCCTATGCTCCAGCTTGCACCCATTGCCCCTTATTCTATTATTGGACATCACTGAGAAGAGCTTGGCTCCTTCCTCCTGACACTCACCCTTTACAAATTTATAAACATTAATGAGCTCAGCTGTCAGTCTCCACTTTTCCAAGCTAAAGAGACCCAGCTCCCTCAGCCGCTCCTCAGAAGGGAGATGCTCCACTCCCTCAATCATCTTTGTGGCTCTGCACTGGACTCTTTCAAGCAATTCCCTGTCCTTCTTGAACTGAGGGGCCCAGAACTGAACACAATATTCCAGATGTGGTCTCACCAGGGCAGAGTAGAGGGAAAGGAGAACCTCTCTCGACCTACTAACCACACCCCTTCTGATACACCCCAGGATGGCCTTGGCCTTCTTGGTGACAAGGGCACGTTGCTGCCTCATGGTCATCCT
>NW_010164083.1:0-853 GCF_000695765.1 Mesitornis unicolor
TTTGGGGTATTTTGGGGTGTTCTGGGGTGTTCTGGGGTGTTTGGGGCATTTATGGGGTGTTTGGGGTCGTCTTGGGGTGGTTTTGGGGTTATTTGGGGGTGTTTGGGGTTATTTGGGGTTGTTTTGGGGTATTTTGGGGTGGTTTAGGGGTGTTTTGGGGGTGTTGTGGGTACCTTCCGCACGAGCTGGGTGTCCCCGCCGCAGGAGGTTGGGGACAGCTCCACGCGCTCCGCCAGCCCCTGCAGCTGCTCCCGGACGTCCCTGGCCCTGCGCAGCGACCGCGCCTGCACAAAGTGCTCGTAGCACCACTGCACCGAGTGCCCGCTGCTCACCCACTGCAGGGACAGGGGGGGCGTGGGGGTCAACAGGGACGTGGCCATCATTAGGGACACGAGTGAACACAAGAGAACGTTGGGGACATTGGGGTCAACAGGGACATGGGGGTCATTGGGGTCAATGGGGCCAGGGACATCATTAGGGACAGGAGTGAACACAAGAGAACGTTGGGGACATTGGGTTCAATGGGGTCAGTGGGGACATTGGGGTCAACGGGGACATTGGGGACATGGGGGTCATGGCCATCATTAGGGACACGAGTGAACACAAGAGGAGATTGGGGTCAATGGGGATGTTGGGGTCATTTGGGACATTGGGGCCAGGGACATCATTAGGGACAGGAGTGAACACAAGAGGACGTTGGGGACATTGGGGTCAACAGAGACATGCGGGTCAATGGGGTCATGGCATCATTAGGGACATGAGTGAACACCAGAGGAGATTGGGGTCAATGGGCACATGGGGGGTCAATTGGGGACATAGGGCTCATGGCCATCATTAGGGACAGGAGTGAACA
>NW_010164084.1:0-22499 GCF_000695765.1 Mesitornis unicolor
CCCCCTGGAGCCTTTCCGACTGGCCCAACAGCATATATTGAAGATCAGGTGTTGAGTAATATGTATGTAGTAAATGAACAAATAAAACCCTATTAAAAAACCAAGATCTTTGTTGTGTAACTGCTTGAGTAAGAAATCATAGGGCTGTAAAGTGACTTTTTGGTATAGTTTGTGAAAGTCTGAAATGAGATTTGGTTGGGGGGGTGTGTGGAATGTAAATATCCAAATTCCAAAACCTAATTTAGGCTAAAAAAATATGTATTCAGCATTTAGAAATTTTGATAGGTGCTTGAATACTTCTGTCAGTACACCCCACAAACATGGTAGTGTTCTTTTATTTTTCTTTTCACAACTTTTCTTTCATTCAAAGCTGGGCCAATACAAATACTGGGGAAACAGTGGAGTCCTACTGCCCTTATTTAATGCCTTACTTATCTAAGCTTAGTTGAGCAAGCATTCTTGCTTGGACCTTTCATGTGGTGTCTGATCATTTTCTTACCACTGTAGTGCAGTTCATTGAGCCAGCTTTCATCTCTGGCCTCCATATTATGAAGGGACTTCTGATTTCCCAGACGTTTTGTGTTACTAGACATTGCTGGGGGTGTGGAAAGTTAGGCAGTGGAGACGGTGCCAGCTAGCAATGCTTAACTGGTTCTCATTCCTTTTTCTATGATATCAAGTTCTCCATTCAGAAACTGTAGATTCAGTTTGCAAAATTTTCTCCCTTTAATCATGGCTAAAAGTTTGTCTCCTGGACAAAGTTTGAGCAGGGTTTTGTATGACGGTATAAATACCTTACTAGTTCTTGGGAAGATACTGGATGTTAAACAAAGATAGCGAGCTGTGTTGCATTTGCTACAGTGAAGATTTATTGCATTCTGTTTTGGTTCACAATAAAATAAATTGACAAAAGATTGGCAGAATCTTTTTAGCTGAGAAAAAAATGGCTTTTCATGTCCAAAATGGCTTTTCACATGCTGCTTGGTAATACTGCTTCAAAATTGCTATCTGCAAGTTATTCGAGGTGAAGTCAAAGTGTTTTCACTGGAAATCAGCCTTGCTGTCATGGGGTGGCTGCCAACCGAAGTGGGTGTAATGACCTCAGAGCTTTCTAACTGGTTTGCTTTTTTTAAAATTGATGATTAAGCAGATACTCTGTCTCAGTGATTTTAGTTGAGACTATGACTCCTGGCCTGCTGATAGCTGTGGGAGAAGCCTCTTGAGGCTTTCAAACAGTTATCATTAAACATTTTTATATTCAAAGCTCTTGTCATATTTATTAGATTGTGATCTCAGTTTTCCTGCATCTTGTGACGATGAAGTGTGCACGCACACTTGGGTGCCAGTTGTACTGGTTCTGTGTTCAGAAAGTGACCAAGCAGCACAAACTATCTGAAGTATTTGGACTGGTTAGAAATAATGTCTGCACTCCTAGTTGTGAGATGCTGCTTTGAACAAGACTAATTTTATGTTCAGTTTGTCAGTCTGCCATTGATTTGAAGAGTTTTTCAAAGAGCAGGCAGTTGCACAGATTGCAATTGCCTGGTGTAGTTGTAGTTGCCAGCTCATGATTCAAGACAGTATTTAGGAATTCAGCCTGCAAAAAGGGTCATATTTAGTTTGTTAGATTTTTCTGTATTTGGTGTCACTAGATAACCATTTTTACTTTCTGAGGTCATTTAAAGAGGTCATTGCTGTTTTCCAGGTATTTCTCAACGAGGTAATAATTACAATGTTGGTCGAGGGCGTGGAATGCAAAAGAAACTGAAGCGTAAAGATCGTGGAAGGGGACGAGGGGGCAATAAAGGATCTGATGGCTTCCATGAGGTGTGTGGAATTAAAGTTTTATTCCTAATGTAGTTATTTCAAATGACTGGATGCTTTAATTTATCAGAAGAGTATTTAAAAATATGTATATTTAAACTTGTTTCCCTTAGGAAGAACTAGCAGAAAGTAGTTTATGAGCTTTGGTTTTGAATGGTGCATAACTTCAATGTTAACTGTACCAGAAATATGGTGGTTTTCTACTACCTGTTCACCCCAGATTTTTCAACAAAGAAAATGGATGCCTTCACAGCTTTTTCCAGTTTCCATCTGAATCATGAAGAATTCTCCTTCTCTTTCCATAGCTGTGACTGTGGAAATGGAAATATATACGACTTTGGTTTTCATTTAGTAATTCTTTGCCCAGGAATTAGAGAAAACACAGTGTTCAGTATTGCCATGGTATTTGTAAGTTGTTACTCCAACCTTCATCTGAATGAAAAAAAAATATACAAAATTGGTGATTAATGGATCAAATTCATCCATGCCAAATTGTATTTAAGCCTGTATACTGCAACTGAAATGTTTTGTGGTTCTCCTCCCTTCTACACTGAAGAATGCACATGGCTGGCTGCTAGCTAATGTAGTAGTGTGTAATTCAGCCGTGTTAATTTTTCCCCGTTTGAGGAAACAACTTTCTGGGGCTCCTGGGTGGTCCCCATCAGATGTTCCTTTCCCTGCCTTGCTTGTGGTAGGGAAAAGAGCGGCTGTTTGGTCTGTCAGGATGATACGTCATTTGTAGGACTCCTTCCTGTTGCTGCAGAGCTTGTCTTGTCCTCCAGCACTGTCTCCCAAGCTGTGGGGATGGGTGGAGGTGAGGAAGCAGCTACAGGCAGGTCCCAGCAGGCAGAAAACAAAAAACTGGGCTGCTGGCTCCAGCAAAATAATGAATTCTGTGACACAGATGCTGAGCTGCATGGTGTGGTGGAGTAACCACCAAGACTTCCGAGCCACACAGCAATGTCCCTGGTATTCTTGGGGACACAGTGGGAGCATTTCAGCCTTCGTCGGGCTGTTGTGTCAAGGGCTTTGCGGTGTGGGATAGTTGCTGGTTGCAGTGCACCCAGAGAGATGGAGCATCATGTTTATGTGATATTTGCATTAACCTTGAAGAGGATTAAGTATCAGATTCACAGCTGCTTTGTCTGAAGCAGCTGAGATTTCTCTAGATTTAATGTATTCAGAGTAGGAAATGGATCTTGGCTGATCCAGAAGTGGCATTTCTAGCTTGAAGATAACTGCTTCTCAGTGTCATCAAAATCCACAAATCATTTTAATGTTAATGTTTTGTGACATTGCTTAATCTGCCAAGCAAAATGAGACCAGATGCTTGGCGTGCTGATGCTCTTGTGTGCTCATGATGCAGCGTGATGACTCCGGAGAACCACATTCCCGCTGAATTGTGCTGCTTCTCTGCTTTGCCTCATGCTATTAGCAAACAAATTTATTTTTCTTCTAAATGGAAGAAAAAGGAAGATAGATAATCTGGAGATGAAGGATTGGCAAAGTACATCCTTGTGGCTAAGGTGGTGATCTGGAAGCCTAGATGATTACTCAGCTCCTGGCTGTCTGTAGAGGTGCTCTTAATCAGGGTGCTCAGGAGCCAGCCCTGCTTCCCAGCATTGTCAAACAAAGTGTGGGATACTCTGTCTGTTCTTTGAAGTTACTTGTGTCTGTTGTATTTTATAAAGTTTCTGATTTGGTTGCATTTATAGAAAAGACACTGTATTAAAGTGGCTAAGAAAAAGTATGTGTATTTACCTTTACCATGAGCTGTGGGTATAATAATTTTAAGAACTTAAATCATGACATAGTTAATCGCATTTTGGGGTAGCTAGTGTACGAAGTACGCTGTATTTTTGCAAATGTGCTTAATAACTAATCATCAGGAAGATGTTCGTTTTTCTTACAGGACGGCAAGCCAATGAAGAAATGGGTTAATATGAGTCAGGAGTTCATAAATCAGCATACAGTGGAACACAAAGGCAAACAAATCTGTAAATATTTCCTTGAAGGGAGATGTATTAAGGTAATTATGTGCTGTGTCTGTTGGTTTGCTGCTTTGGTGTGAGGTAGGGGAGAAGATGCTCTGGGTTTTTTTACTTCAGCTGATACAAAGAAAACTTGAATGTTGAAATGCGGTGTTCTGATTTCTAATGTTCTGCATATTTATAGAGAAATGCTAACATACGTACTTGTGGAAAAATATCCCTTTCGTTTTTAATTATAACAAATTCTATTTAAATTATTGTGTTTGCTTATTAGTATATACAGTAAAAACATCTGTGATAGCACCACAAACTTATACTGACAATGTATCATATGTAAATATACATCACATCTTACCAGTATGGAATCTGTAAATAGGCAATGATTTCTGAATGTATTAGAATTTTTTTCTCTTTTATGTGCTACTGCTAATTTTGAAACACTGAAGGAGTTGCTTAATTATGCTAAATTATTTCTCTTTTTAAAGTAAATAGTGAGCATGTAGTAATAGTTCCCCTACCAAACAATCATCTTCCTTCAGCCAGCAAGTGGGAGGCAGCAGAAAGAAGAGAATGCTATTCAGAGCTGTCAGCTGTCAAGCAAAAGCCCTAGCAAGACAGTATCTTATTACATAAACAAACAAAAAAATGGCTCTTGCTTCATTTTGAAGCTTATGCTGCTGTGGAGCTGAATCCTCTGATGTCAGACTAGTTCAGTCAGTTAGAACACACACTTAAGAAAAACTGCGTGCTTCTTGAATAAGTGAGTGCGTCATTTATATTTGGTTACTCTGTGTATGTAGAGATAGAACATTTTCTGTTTCTTTTTCAAATGGTGAAAGTAAAGGTGAAAATTAGTATGTTTTTTCCCCAAACCAGAGGGGAATTGAAACTAATGCATTTGTTGCTGCCTTTATGAATTTTAGTATGCTCTGTTCAGTAAGATGAGTATTTGCTGCCACCTTCAGTTTTAAAACAAGGAGCTGAAAGGGCACTTGTTTATTTTTCATGAAAATTAATACAAAAAATACGCAAAAAACCTCTCCAGCAAAGTAATCCTTATGTATAACATGATATGGTTGATATAAACTTGATATTATTTGGACTCTATTTTCCCTATATGGAAGAGTCTTAATACTTGCTTGTTGGACTTTTAAAAATTCTCCTGCATACCCTTTAAACAATCAGATTTTCTGATCAAGTGCATAATTGTTTATATGGAAAATAAGTTCGGTAAAGTATGTGTTTAAATGTGTTTAAATGTTTTTCTTTAAATATAGAATGTAATTATTCAGCATTTCAGATTGATATGGGTTTGTTTTGTTTTTTTATTTATAGGGAGAACAGTGTAAATTTGATCATGATGCAGAGATTGAAAAGAAAAAGGAAATCTGCAAGTTCTACATACAGGGTTACTGCACCAAAGGAGAGAACTGCATTTATTTGCACAATATCCTTTAAAAAAAGGAACTTGAATTAAACTGGAAATTTATGTTTACACTTAACTGATATAAGGGATTTTTTAAAGGTAGCTATGTCTTCACTTAAGACACCATACCAAAGTCTATGTAGATTTACTACAAGAAGATTATTCTGCTGCTCAAATACTCTGGAGGAGAGAATATGTATAAAATTACTGGTTTGTTTGCGTTTTTTAAGGATTTTTAATATTTAAAAAGATAAACCGCCTTGAATTAGATGCATTTGTCCACATACTTTTAAAACCCTGATATGTTCTTGTTTGTTGTAAAGGACTTGTGTTTTATTCTGGAACTGAGACCTTCATCTTTTTAATCACAATTTTAGAATCAAGTCAAAAATAACATTCAGGCAGCAGTAATTAGTAATTATTAGTAGAAAGTTAAATGGAACTAGGAGCTAAGTTGGTTATTAGCTTTCAAAATTCAAGATATTGCTTTGGAAACATTAAGTATTGGTGAAGAATTAAAGGATAGTTGCCAGCTGAATTTCATAAACTTGCTGAACAGTACAAACTGCAAATCGAGCTTTGTTGGGAATCCTTAATACATTGCTTACATGAATTCCCTTGCAAGTTCTACCACACAGGAGCAAAATGCTATCAAGGAGATAAGTGCAAATTTTCTCATGCTCCTCTGACTGCAGAAACAAAAGAGCTGTTGGACAAGGTGAGCAATTCATAGTCTGTAAACACAAAGTTTGTTGCTGAGTAGGGGGGAGGTTGCTGGAAATTTCCGTGGGGTTCTTGAGGAGTGTGATGCTGAACACTAATGGTGTTATTCTTCCCTGTTGCTCTTCAGCACAGTAAGTCTGTGACAAGGTTCAATACCAGGAATTCCACTTGCCATCAGTTATTCAGTTTTTTTTCAGTCCTGTCAGACTAATTTATTTTCACAACTCATGTTTCTGCTTCTGAACTTTTTTTTGCATCCCTTGCTATGGAAATCTTCACATACTCTGTAACAATTAGTGTGGCTTTCATGTTGTCTATGTTTAGCTGTCTGGAAGTTAGATATCATCTGACTGACTTCAGCACTCAGGGTGGAGAAAGGAATGAGTTGTCTCTGAATGATTCATGAAATCCTGACCTTTGTTTTAATTAGGCTATTTGTGTCTCTCTCCCGTTACTGTACAACAGGCCTTAGCAGGACAGTGACGTGAATTTAACACTAGAAACTTTATGAATCTTAGACTAAGTCCTTCAAATTCTGTCATTTAAAATTACTGTTTGAAGGAAATGGATTTGTGTGAAGCCGTCCCTTCCTGACTACAGAAGTAGTTGTCTTCCTGACTGTGAATCGGTGTCCTGCAAAACAAGTAATCATAGATTGACAGTTCCTCTAAGTTTGATGTCAATATATAGCAGTGTTGTAGCAGGTAATTCTATTTAAATGGAAAGTGCAAGACTAAATTGAATTGTGTGTTCTGCAAAATGAATGAAGCGTTTGCTACACTGCTTTGTTCTAGGTTTTGAATAACGAGGAGGAACCACAAAATGAAGATGAGAAAGAACTGGAGGAGCTCAGAAAGCGTGGCATAGTTCCTCTCCCTAAGCCACCACCAGGTGTGGGACTTCTGCCAACCCCACCAGAGCAATATCCGTTTTCTGAGTCTGACATAGAAAATTATCAAGATCCTTCAGGAGACTATAAGAAAATCCCATCTCTTTTTGAAATAGTTGTGAAGCCTACTGTGGATTTAGCACACAAAATTGGAAAAAAGTACGTTTCAGAATTTTGTATACAACTCTCCTTAGAATGCGGCTGCATAAATATTTAAACAATGCTCTTTTTTTCTGTCATAAGTATATACCTCTGAGTGTACTGCTAAGCTAATGATCTGTCAAATATTGGCTATCATAATTATTGACTTATTAAATGCTTTCCATAGAAGGGAACTTACTGAGCCTTGACATTTCAGAAAGTCACTCCATTGGCACTTGTTTTGGCTCTGTGCCCGCCTTGCCTGTCTCCATTTGCAGGTTGAGCAAAGTCCATCCTCTTCTAAAATCCTTTTATAGTTTGCTTTTTCTTGACCGAAGCCAATGGATGCTCTTGGTGGAGGCTGTTGGCCTTGGGATATTTAATACTCTTGTTGCAGGAAATGTCCAGTTCTGCGTGTGGCAGTATTGGAAAAATGTTCTACTTTCAGCCAAGCTCTGTCATGTGTTACGATATATATGTAATGTATATAGTCACTGTCTTTGAAAATTATTTTGTTTCTTTCAGATTTTTATCGAACTTAGGATCAAATAAGTATGAACAGGCATCTGTTAAGAGTGAGGAGGGGGAGGAGGCAGCTAACAGCCTGTCGATCTTTGTAGGTGCAAAATTTGATTGACTAATTTTCTTTTGCCTCCAGGCCACCGACCTTCTATAACAGTGGATCACCACCAAGACCACCGTTTCAGGGAAATGACCCACATTCTCAGCATATGTATAATCCAGGTTCAAGTCCAGGGCCGGGACCGGGCATGTCACAAGGACATAATGGGCCACCAATGCACCCAGGTTCTCCTGGACATCATCCGTGTGGAGGGCCTCAAGGCCCAGGCATGCCGCAGAGTCCTCCCATTCAGGGTGTTCCACCAGGCTTTCTCGGACCGCAGAACCAGAGTGGTATGCCTATGCAAGGACAGCAAGGTGGTCCACCTCTCACCCCACCAGGTCTTGGTGGGTCTTACAATGCCCCAGGAGTTCAAGGACATATGGTGAATATGCCGAGAGAGAATCACTGTCCTCCGGGGCCACAGTACCAGCAGATGCCTGGTGAACGACAGCCCAACATGAATTACGAGCCTATTCAGAACCCAGCTGATTTTTATGACAATTACTATTCTCATCAAGCCGTGCATAACTTCCAGCCAGCTAATAACTCTGGTGGTAAGGACATTTACAATTTGTTGTTCCTTGATGAGGTGCTTAGCAGTTGTGTGGTATTTAAACATCACGGCTTCAAAGCTGAGCAGCTGCAAGAAAGAGCCAAACCTCCTGGAATATCTTCAGCTTTTTCAGCAGACATTTTCCAGTCATGTAATATAAGTCACATTAGTCTTGCTTTATTGCATTTTATGTTTTCTCTCCTCTGCTGTAAAAGCTTGTATAGGATGGCTTCTAACAGTTTGGTTTTTGGTTTTTTTTGTACTGCAGATGGAACATGGCATGGAGAATTCACAGATCACCAGGCTCACCTCATGGCTCAAGAGTCGCATCAAGGTGGAAGCGAGTCGGACTGCATGAGTAGCCATATGGGCCATAAACCAGCCATTAACGTACCAGATTTTCTTCCAGCAATGCAGAAGGCCCTTTATGTAAGACTTAGTCAAAAGCATCAAAGAGATGGAGACTCTGTCAGCAGCCAGGGTCAGAGGGTGATGAGCAAAGACGAAGGTAAAGATAATTTTGTTAAGAGTTCTAAACACACTTACTGATCATGTATTAGCCTGGAACAAGCCTGGTGCACGAATTACTGTGAATGTGCAATTGCCAACTCAAATAATATTCTCAGCTGAATATACATTCCAGTTCGAAGTAGAAAGAACCGTGGATAATTTTAAAATATAGTTTGTACTTTTAAAAGGCTCTGTTGTTGATAGCTCAATTGCTTATTAAAATCCCTGATTGAAACAGAAAGGTTATTATTTCTAACTGCCAGTACTGCAAGTGCATCTTAGATTCTGTTTATTCAGTTGTGCCTCTTAATCTTTTTTTGCATATGCTGTTTCTCTAGAGCAGTGTTTTTCCCTCTGTGATATCTGAAATTTGCAGTGTTTAATCTAAGCGTCTCTTCTGTAACCTGGACAAGCAATAGGCCTGCAGATCAGATTCAGCCACGCAGATATGTTTGCCCCTTGGCCTGCTCCCTGCTGCACCCCACAATGCATTTTCATCAAGACAGATTTTAAATGTTCCTTTTTTTCCATAGTACTGATAGAAGTAATTCTTTGTCAGTGGGTTATTTTCCCAAGTCAGCTGACAGAGAGGTATATGGAGAGAATGCGGCAGAATTTGGGAGTATCTCAACTAGCTCTATTTTTTTATTATGTCAGTTCTTCATTTAAATTGATTTTTGTCATTTTATATTATGGTTGTTATAATACAGGGAGTGATGACTCAATATCAGGCCTTTTCAGTTTGATTTTACTGAGAAGTTACCCTTTATATGAGTAATTGTGTTTTATTCCCTGGTGATCATTTGCTTGAATATTTTTATTTTTATTTCCTAAGATGACAATGTCAACTGGTATTCCAGTAGTGAAGAGGAAGAGGGGAGCAGTGTTAAATCAATACTAAAAACCTTAAAGAAGCAAAGTGAAAATTTTAGGAATCGGCAGCAACATTCCACAGAGCAGCACGTGCTTGGTATTCCTACTGATCCGAGGCTGGCAAAAGAAAAAGGTGTGGGGCCTCAGGCTGCTGACCCAAGACTTCGGGCCTCTCCGAGGTCCAACCCCAGAAAGCCTGAATCCGCATCCATGGACCCACGGCTGCGAGATCCCAGGATGCACAAGGTCAGCGAGGGCAGCCACGCCAGCTCATCCCTTGGGGGAGCAAAGGTAGATGTACACCACACGCACACAGGAGTTAAAGTCAAGCAAAAAGGGATGGACGATGACGAAGAGGACTCGGAAAGAGAACTGAGAGAAAGAGCTTTTCTGATACCTTTGGAACCTTTGCCTGGTGTAACGCTAAGGGATCCCCGATCTCAGCTGAGGCAGTTCAGCCATATTAAAATGGATGTCACCCTGATGAAACCAAACTTTGCCAAGCATATTGTGTGGGCGCCTGAAGACTTGCTCCCAATACCTTTGCCTAAGCCCGACCCCGTCTCTTCAATCAATTTACCTCTTCCTCCACTCATTGCTGATCAGAGACTTAATAAACTGCGGAATTTGAAAAACGATCCCCACCCAAACGCGATGCCAGCTGACCCACGACTCGCTGCAAAGGCAAAAAACAACTTAACAGGCAGGAGCGGCTATTTGGATCCTTCTGCAGAGTCGCATGCCAGTAGCTCAAGCAAATTAGGAGATCCTCGCTTACAAAAAAATGTCGATCCCAGACTCCACAGACTGTCAAGTGCAGATACGCATCATGGAGTTGCGAAGGATTCACACCCTCCGAAGTTTGACCCCCGCCTTGCCAGGTCTGCCGCTGGCTCATCGCAGCCCTCAGAAACTGCAACTACTAAACCTGACCCAGATGCTCTGCCTCCGTACGCCCCCAAATTATCATCGAGTGGTGTTAAGCTGGGAAGTCCAGGCTTGATACTGAGCGGTATTAGTTTGTACGATCCAAGAGATCACAGCTCGTCATCGGACACGACTCCCGCGAGTTCGGGAGAGAACGGAGAGAACCAGAAAAAAAGTATTTTGAAAAATTCTGGTAAAAATGAACCTGGTCTCTCAGAGGATTCATCGCTACAGAAGGCTGCCTCAAATGTGGAAAAAAATACAGAAGGATCAGCAGAAGCTACTTCAGATAAAGCAAATAGCACCAGTAAATCTCAGGCTAAACACTCCAGCACTGCACCTGCGGTGCATAATCTTCCTATCCAAGCTTTATCGGGATTAATCAGACCGCAGTACAGCGACCCGAGGCAGGTTAGACAGCCAGGACAGGTAACTCAGACACAGGAGAGCGATCCGAATGGGGAGTCGGATGATAAGTCCTTAAAAGATGTTTTCAAGACTTTTGATCCAACTGCTTCACCATTTTGTTAGCAATTGATTTTAAGTCTTTTTACTGTTGTGAATATTGCAGTTTTCTGCTGTTTTGTAACTGGTTTACCTCTTTGCTTTTATTTATTTTTAAATTATAATTATCAACACTTTTCAGCTGCTAATCTCAGAACCACATGCAGTTATACAGTATGCTATAGTGTTTGCAAAGCTGTGGTATTTTCTATATAATACTTTTCCAATTTCAGGGAGACTAATAATTGACATGTAGGAAAAAAATCCCAATCATGTATCGTATTAGAGCTGATAAAAGCACTTTCATTGTAAATAAGTCATTAAGAAAGTCCGAAGCCCTGTATATGTGTGAGCTGTCCCTTTCATAAATGACATTTAGATATGATTGCCACATTTGTATGATTGTATAGATACAAGCAATAGTATGTACATTACTGTGAGAGACGCTGTTTGACAAGGATTGTCTGATGCATCAAGCCAAACTTACTAACTGATTTAAAACTGATGGAAATGATTTAAAAGGAAAATGTTGATCCTCCTTTTCAGATCAGTTGATGTAAGACGTTGACAGTTTTTATTCATGCAGTCAATATTCTTAGTGTAAAAGAGACCTATATCACATATTGAGGATTAAAAATGTCATATCTTTTAAAAGTATTTTATTCTATGCTGTATATAGAAGAAATTGTGAAGTACATAACTAGAAGAAAGTTACTGTTAAAAGTGGAGAATACCGAAGTTGTCTAATACAGAAAAAGGTTTTTATTTAATTTTTTCACGCATACACAACTCTGATTAGTGCTATAAGTTACATTGTGGTGTTCATGTATTTCAATGTATTTTTGTATTCAGCCGCTTAATTTGTATTGCTTTTTTTGTATTGATGTAACTGCAGTACTTGTATTCATGGTGTCTTTATGACATTTTTAACAAAAAAATTAAAAAGGGTACAGTTAAAGTCTGGTAACGACTGTGATGTTGACCTATTGGCAGCCAGTTCAGTGCTGGGGAGAGTAGTGGGGGTGTTTGAAGGATGAAGGTGATGAAACCTGGTTCCAGTACAGTTGCTACACTGTGTTACTATCAGTGGTGGGTTTTTAAACTAACCTTGTACTGAATCCCAATGGAGTTTGCTTCCTGCATGGTTCCAAGCTCAGACTGCCGACTTGGAGAGAGCTGTCATTGTTCTCTTACTACAGTTACCAGCATCGCTATGAGAAATGTCATGCATGCTCTTTAATTTCTGAAGATGTTGCATGCCGGCACAACTGTCCGCAAAACCCCTCTTGTTTTCCCTTTTGGAATGCTTTTTATATAGAGGAAATGTAGTCATACCAAGCTAGCTACATTTACAATAAAAATTTGCCGTCTGCTCAATTGCCATCTGGTTCCCGCCCACTTGGAATGTTTCTTTGCATTAAGTCCTTGCTGTGGTGGACCCTTTCCTCTTAGTTTCTGTTTGTTGGCCCAAGGAATGCTTACGACTGGGACAGTATAATGTTTATCACATTTTCTGTGGGTTTGGTTTCTTGCGCCTGTGCCACAAGCGGTAATCCTGGCAAAGATTGCAAGTGTCTTGCATTGATGAGCAGAGCTTGGATGAATGGAGGGAAGCTGTTGACTTCTGTGAGTGCAAAACATGGCAGAGGAGACATTGCTGGAGGCAGCAATGGTTTCAATTTGCCTTCCTGTTTCCCCAGAGTGTAAATTGTATTGATTTTTTTGATGCTTTGAATTGCACTCACTCAAAATAATTGAAAACTAGATAACAGACATGAAACTTGGTTGTTATTTTGGAGTAATCTATTAGTTCTACATAATTACTTATTACTTCTACATTTGATGACAAGTGTGGCTGTTCAAGAATTTAATCAAAAAGTGAAGCCAGCAGGGGGAAAATGGAATTAGTTTGGAAACAGCACATGAGTTGATGGGGGAACAAAGAGAAAAAGTGACGGTACTGAAGCCAAATGTGTGGTTTCACATATAGATGTGGAAAGTACTTGCAGGATGCGCAGCTCTAACCTGGAGTTATGACTTCTTGTAGGGCGGTGATGATGGCCTCATCAAATTGGATTCTCTGTGTTTTTTTGAAAGTACTGGAAAAATAATGGTAAAAGGAAAAGCTTTGATACTGCGGGCAAAGTGACACGCCTTACAATTGAGATGATGGGAAGATCTCAGGTGGTTTGCCATCCGTCTGGTTATAGGCCTATTTTGGAGCTGCAGCGTGTGTTCTGCTAGGGGGACAGAGTGCTGGCTTCTAACCTTGGAGATCTGCTGCCATTTCAGTATCTTTAATACAATGAAGGTCTTTATTTTGGGGAAAAAGTGTACAAAGTAAGGAGGAAGCATAATTTGGAAGGGCTCAGCTCGTCTCTGCAGCCTGTTGTCTCCATGTGTAACCGCCTCCTCCCTTCCTTCTTCCCAGATCCAGCTGGTCCTCGTGGGCCTCCCCAGCGATGCCGCAAGGGCCTGTGGGCGGCTGCTCAACTCCTCTGTCCACCTCTGCTCGCTGGTTTATTTGTTGGAGTAGGCTGCTACTGCTCACTCAGGACATGCAGAGGAGTTTCACCACTACGGTGCAAGCACTAAACTGTCCGATATGGGTAAGGTGCTGGGAGTATCGGTGGGGGCAGGTGGGGACAGTCTTGCCACACTGAGGTGGGCTGCAGCCACCAAGCAAGCCAAGTCTGATCTGCCACGTGGACTGTTTGTGTCTTTCACAGAGGACGATCATTTCCATCTCTTCCACACGTGCAGTATTGTGGCAGAAAGCAGAGTTTCCCTCAGATGCTTGTAACTCCTGCTCCTGAGGCTGTGAAGCATGGGTGTGCAGAGCAGTAATGGAAGCATCTGGTATCGGTGGTTCTGGATATTCACAAAGGCTGTAGCTGTGAGGTGGGTGATCTTGAGCATTGAATGTTTTACTCTGGGTAAAAGAGAGTCTTGGAGCTGAGAGAGATACTGGGAGAAGTGTCATTGCTCTGCAGGGGAGAGAAAATGCTCCCCACTCCTGCTGGCCCTGGAGATGTGAGAGAGTAAAATGTTGGTCTCTGATCCGGTCTGCTCTTTACACCACAGTAAGAGTGAGCATTGCGAGATCACCACCTGGTGTTTGCAGCCCCACAATTAAAATATTCGTAGGGAGATTTGTAGTCTCCCTAGGTAGCCTGGTCTAGTATTTTTCTACCACGATGAAAAGACTAATATGATATGATATGAATCCTTCCTACTGCAAACAAAAATAATTTATTATTGCAAAGTAGACAGTACTTAATTATGCTCCTATTTTGTATTTCAGTGATCCTATCCCTTAGTCTTCCTTCTCATTCACTCCTTTCCTCCAGCTTTTGTAGTACGTTACTCTCTGAATTTGTATTTTGCATATGCGTTCCACCCTGTGCACTGGTTTTTCTGCAGGCTTATATATCTCCAGCTGCCCTTCCTGTGCAGCATTTAGGATTGCTACTTCTAGAGGAAAAAAAAAAGCATATGGTTGCAGAAAAGCTGGATAGCATGCTAAAGATCAGGGCCCGAGAAAAACCTTCCTGCTCCGAGTCTTTCTTCTGCAGGAGATGAGCGATTCAATCATTTATGGAATCTGCTGATCCTTTTTTCCAGCCAGATTTGCTTGTGCTGCTACAAGTGCATTCCTACATCCTTCTGTTCACGTTTTGGGTGCTGAAGAACTGGCAGTTACTGAAAGTACTATAATGAAGGTACCTCATCAGATACCATCTTCCCTCTATCAGTGTTTGTCAAAGAAAAGCCAAAAGCCTGACTGATTACCTTAGAGCCAGAGCTGGTTTGCAGCTGGACAGGGGCATGCAGTATGTGAATGTAAAGAATCGTAGCCCCACATGATTGCCACTGATTCAAGAGTAATGGTTTCAGAGTGACTTCAAGTGATAAAAGATCAGTGAATTATATTGTACTGACCAGGAAGCCCTCTGTTTTCCCTTCTCATGGGATAAAGCTCTTCCCCAGCTCCTGTGTCCTCTGTGGTTTGGTGTCACGTCTTACCACTCGACTTCAAACGCCATCTGGACAAGAGGTCTCTTAGGAAGTACAATAGCGCGTGGCATCGTTTTATTCTTCTCTCTGTTCTGTGGCCAAAAGGAAGCGGGTATCTCTGCAGGGCAGAATTTGCCCCAGGAGAAGTGTCCAGCATACAAAAGCCTTTTCCGGCCTTGCACTTTCAGTCCTCCTGCAAGAGCAGATCTAGCAGAAGTGAGGTGAGCCAGGAAGATTGCAGGACGGGCCACGTGCTTTCTGCTGAGACCAGTGAGCGATGCAGTTCCCCTTCCATTTTTACGGGTGGCTGTCCATAACTGTGTGCCCTTTAATAGGTTTGTGGATGCCTTTGGGTATTTTTGGCCTGATGTGATTGTTCTTGCACCATAGCTGTCAGGGTGGGTTCAGCCCTTGCCTGAGTCTTGCGGAGCCCCAATTCATCCCTCTCTGAGTTTGAAGACTCCTTGGCCCTATGCCACAGCAGGTTTTTTCTCCACTGCAAGCAAAAAGCAGCTATTTCTGCTTCTTCAGAGTCAGGCGGGGACTGTCGCAAACCCTGTTAGGAGGAGACAGAATATTTGCTTGCTTTAATATATTGTTGTACATGAACTAGGTTAAAATATCTTGAGCGATATAAAAGTCTGAAATTATCAATGTGTATGTGATCAGTGTGACGCCTCTACCCATTCATGCTTAAAAAGTGCTTGAAAGTGCTTAAAAACCTGCTTACAGAGAGAGACAAAAGGAATACAATATAGATGGTTTATTGATAAGCAGAGAAGTTTCTAAAGGGATGAAGCCAGGTCATAAAGGACTTTGTCATCTAGACAGTCAAAATAAAAGAAGGGCTAGTTACTTTAGGCTGACATCAGCAAAGTATAAAATGGACAGATGTGGCATGTTTTTAACATTATGGGCAGTTAACCACAGAGTGGTATTTTTCATGCTTGTGGCTGATTCTCCATCAAACAGGATTCAAATCAAAACTGTCTCTTTCAAAAAGATGTGCTCAGCGAAAGTTGTAGGATTATGTAGGAAGCTAAGGCAAACGATGAAAAACCGCATCAGTGGAGAGTCTGGTTGTATTTGCAAGTGTTTTCTAAGTGCTTGCAGATAAAGTCTACTCTCACAAACTATTTACAGTTGGATCAATCAGCCATCGTTTGCAGCTGCAAGGGAAGCTCTTGAGAGTTTTGATCAAAGCTCATCTTGAGACAACAAAAAGGCTGAGACTGACACGGACTATTTCCAAATAAAGGCCTCCAGCAAGATGCTGCTGCTCTCCTATCCAAAAAATGAAATGGGAAACGGACTAGCTAAAGGTGACTTCAGAGTTGGTAGCAGTGACAGAGCAAATTCAATGCCTGGAAAGATGTGTAGTGGGCTTTGGTAATGAGAAAGAAAGGCATAACATAAAAACATTGCAGTAAGAATGTTTATTCCCAGCTAGAGTTGACAGAGGTCACACTTGGCTGTAGGAGCTCCTCACAGCATGGAGTCACTTTACAAACCCTATTTGATGCCATCAGTGTTCACTTACTTTGATACACGCTGCCTCGGCTGCCTTCAGAACATGCAAAACTGCGTGCATTAGGTTCTGTGCGTTGCTCACAAGCAGCTCGGAAGAGGACTTGCTCTCTGTGGTGACTGCTTTTACCCTTAAAAGACATGTTAAAAGATGAAGAAGAGCATCAGACAGTGTGCCTCCTCAGTACTCCACTCCTCTGCACTCTGATGGCGTACTCCACAATCAGAAGATTGTCCCCTGCACTATCAGAGCAGGGTTCCACAGAGGCAGGCAAACCAGGGGAGGAATGGGCTGTTCACAGCAACAGGAAGAGGAAAGGGAGCCACTTGAATTGTAACTTAACTCTAAGGGCTACAACCAGATCTCGCAAGAACCTCCGGAGACCACCATGCACACCTCTTTGAGAAGGGGGTCACCAGCCTTAGGAGAGATTGTTCTTGACCCCAGCAGCTCACCTGGCCACCATGCCAAGCTGGCTGCTGATGGTGTGGGTCTGCTCTGCAGCGCACAGCAGCTCTGCAGAGCATCTCTGGTTGAGGCAGTGCTTTGCGATGACACGGCCAAATTTAACAAACAACTCCCCGTCAGAAGCCATTTGCCTCGCATAGGCAACAAGCTGGTCCTTGCTCTAAAACAAAATAGAAAGAAATGTGTTTGGGGAGAGAAGGAGAGAAAAGACCACTTTTCCTACTAGACAGGGGAGGGTCCAGGAAGACCAGATACGTTCTGAAACAAGGAAAGGACTGAGCGCCAAGTTCATGTCTAATCAGGAGGAAGTAATTTCTGATGCTTTGCATAACTATAGCTGGTGCAACTCTTGGAGGAACCAGGTAAGGCAGGGGTTTCAGCAAGCATGGGGCTGCCCTGCCACTGGCTGACACCATGCTTTTGAGGGAAAAATGTGCTGAGATGGACGGGGTGAAACACACCATACCATGATGGGACCCTTCTTCCTCAGGAACTGTGTCATGTGAAGCATTCTTGTTGCCATGTCCTTGGTGACCTGGGACATCTTGCTGGGGCCACCCTGCCACGTGTCACTGTGTTCTCTCTCATGCTTTGCAGGGCTCCTGGCAAGGGAGACACTGGGAGGACCATTCTGGTGCTGTTGAGACAAGAACCGAACAGAGTATGCAGACACAAGTCCGGAGTATGCAGATGCACTAAGAAATCTCTGCCTGTGTGTTTCTGAAGCAGTTTTTGGTGAGTAAAGGAGACAGGAGAGCTGCCCGCCACCTTGATGGGTCTGCTTTGCCTTCCCAACCAGCCCTTCTCTCCCTTGCCCTATCAAATCCCAGTTCCCTTTGCCTTCATCTCCTGGAACCATTTCCAAAAGGGTGGTAGCTGTCACGTGAGCTGACATGTGAGAAGTACGATTAAAGTGCTGTGAACTACTCTGCTGAGTGATCTGGATTGTGTTTCTGAAGCCTTTGCCAGCTCCTGACAACCAGCAGTGGTTGCTGTGGGAGTGGTGTCACTGGTACTGCCAAAGGGTGCTTGCAGGGAGGTGAGCAGAGCAGAGCCAGGTCGTGTTTCAGGGGAAGGAGAGCAGTGCAGCCTCCTGCTCCTCAGAAACAGTGTTTTGGAGATGGGTTTGTTTATGCAAGAGTGTCTGTCAGATCAGATATCCAGAACTCGGCTGAATAGAGCAGCCAGCAACCTGATCTTACTTTGAAAGTGGCCAAGGTCGTGGACTGTTGACCTCCAGAGGTCCCTGCCAACACGGTGTGGGTACCAGGACTGACTGACTGCCCTGACCATCATGTTCCAGTAAGAGCTGATGGGGGACAAAGCTACTGTACCATTTCACGTGCCTCCCTGGCCACTCCACTTCCTTGTCCGCTCCTGATTGGATAAGTTTCTGCTGGCTCGGTGTGGCTTGGAGCACCAGGGTTTTGGGCTGAGAAGAACTTGGCTGTGCTGTTGCATTGCTTTGGAGAGTGCTGGTCCCCTGCATTCTGCAAGCACTGTGTGATGAGCTGCAGAACGTGTCCACTGATGCCCTGGACAGCCCACAGCTGCGTGATGAGGTAGTGCGCCTTTGCTGACCAGTACCAGACAATACTGTCTAGGTGGAGATGTCCTTTTTCCTGGTGGCTCTGGAAGAGCTGTCTGGCACTGCCCACTGCCTCAGATGTGAGGATCAGGAGGTGGTCTGCAATGGCGAGCAGGTTGGCCTGTGACTGCAGTTGAGCACTGGCCTCCAGAATGTCTTGGAGGGCGGTTCTGACCCACTGAACATTGGCCATTAGTCGACTTGCCTTCTCTTGAAAGGCCTCTTTGCTCCTCTCCCTGTCCTCTTGAGAGAGGGGGGACAGGGCTGGTCCAACAACATCTCGGATGACCTGCAGGTGTTCTATATTGACCTTCTCCAGGTGGAGCAATAATGCCTTGGCCCTGAGGGCCAAGTCTCTCTGCAGGAGCTCAAAGCGAATGTACAAGCTGGCAGTAGACACCGGGGAGACTGAGAGGGTGTTGGAGATATCCAGCAGTGCTTCCATTAGCACCTTTATCTCCTCCCTGAGCGCTAGGATTTCACTGTGGCCATGGTCTTCAGGGCAGGACAAGTAAGAGAGCCAGGCAGCCTCCTGCAGCCTCAGAGAGTTCTCGGACACAGCAGCCAAGAGGCTCTGCAAGCAAAGCTTGTTCTTCACAGCGCTCCTCAGCTCCTTCAGGAACAGGACGTCCCTACCTATGACCCGATCCACGGCGCTCAGCAGGACATGCATGCTGACAGCCCACTGGACACAGAGCAGCTCCAGGCTGGCCTCTCCCACCCCACAGGACCCCTTGAAGGACACTGCTTTCTCAAGTAATGCTTTGGTGTTCATCTGAGCATGTGAAAACTTGGCTTCGACCTGTAGAAAACTCTCCCAGACATCAGGGGAAATGGGATTTCCCTTATTACAGGCTATGCTTGCAATGTCTCCTGCTAACTGAACCACTCCTGCTAAACACATCATGGTCTCCTCCAAAGCCTCTTTGCCTCTCACAAAGTCAGCAGACAAGATAAAGCCAAATACTTGCTGAGACAGACTATACCAAGAGCCTGCCACGGCTGCCAGGCACTTTTCAGTCTCACAGATCTTTCTGGAGAGCGTGAGTGCCATTTGGAAAAGTCTGCTTGGACAACAAAGCTGCCTTGAGGCTGTTTCCCTGGCCAGGCTAATAACGCATGGTGTCAGCAGTACGATCTCCTGGTACTGCTCCAGCATCTCCACCTGGGGAGACTCAGCAAGGGGCAGTGCTTCCTTTGCTGCATCAGTGCAGCCGTTGGAGAGTTCAAGCAAGGTGGAGCAAGCAGCATTGACAGCAGCCATATCATGGGCTCTTGTTGCTGCTAGGAGAGCCATGACGACAGAGTGCACATCTCCTTTCCTTGGAACAATATCCAGGTGTAAGTCACCTGCTTGTGGAGATGGGCGACTTAAGAGGTCGTCTTGCAACGCAGCCTCATCCATAAGGGTTTTTAGCCCAGCGTGTGTTGGGCTGAGTCCAGGCACCTTTACAACAACAGTGCTTCGCACCTGTTCCCGGAGAGGGCTGAGGATGTCTGGGTGGTTGGACCCATCCAGCCCATCTTGGACATGGTGAGCAGTATCCATCAGGCAGCTCGCTGCCTTTGAAAAGCCATCCCTAGTTTGGAGGCAGGAGAGTCTCTCTGGGCAAAAGGCTGTGACCGCTTGCAGCTCAAGGATGGAGTTGGCCAGTTGCCCAATCCAAACCAGCAAGCCATTCCTGAAGATGGGGTCTGTGGCTCTGTCCACGTACCTGGTGGTAGCTTCAACCACCCACTGAGCCCACCTGGTGAGGCGAGTCACATGCCAGGAGAACCTCTCAGGGTCCTGACTTCCCAGGGCCTTTTCACACAATTCCCTGTGCTTGGCCATTTCCTGGATGGACAGCTTCAGGAATTCATGCATGCTGACTGTCTCCTCAAAACACTGCAAGAGGCTTTTTGTTGTTCCAGCCCACGTGTGGTACAAGGACTGCAGTCGCGCAGCGGCACTCATCTGGGCTGTATTTCTGCTCATTTCTGTGAGCAGTGGAGGAAGGCTGCCAAGGAGTCTCTTCAAATACTCAACCTGCTCTCCAATTTCTCTAGCGGTTTGGGTTTTAGTGCACCTGGCCAGAACAAAGTCTGCCACTCTCAGCATCTGCTGGGCGTGTGTGAAGAAGGCAGCAGTGAGGGGCTGAAGCTTCTTTAAAAATCCTCCTTGTCCTGCTGGAAAACACCCTGTACCAGCAAGGCTGAGGGCATCTTCAAGCAACTGCCTCAGGGGCTCCTTACCCACAAAGAACATGTCAAGGATTTGACACAGAGTAGCTGTGAGCACTGCTTGGTCGAGGTTCTTCACCTCCTCTCTCATGGTGTGACATTCCTTCTCCAGGCTGCTTTCTCCCCAGCATTTCCCTGGCCACCCCTCCTGCTGGTTTACGTGGCTGCAAATGCTCTTCCTCAGATGTAGCAGAACCCAACAACGTTTTACCAGGTCCAGCTTCAGATCTGGGGTGGACGCGTCTGCTAGAAGCATGCAGTAGAAAATGACCGTTTCCACGTGAGCACTGAACTCGCTGTCAGAGAGATGCACTGGGTCTGGGTGAGAGAGGAGAGCCAGCAGCTCGTTGATGTGCAAGGAAAAGGTCCTGTTTCTGACCTGTGGCTCCTTGCTGCCCGTATTGTGGACGAGCAGGGAAGTGAGCTCTTTGATGGTCCTTTCTGTCAGCTGGAAAGCATAGTCTTTGGAGAGGCTGACTCGCTGATCCCAGGAGCATTTAAGATTGCTGTACTTGGCTGCATGGAGCAAAGGAACACACTTCTGAAGAACCTGCAAAGTTTGGGCCAAGCTCTTCTTTCGAGGACAATCTCTCAGTTCCTCGAGGCGCTTTGCTGTCAGATTGCTCAGCAGAAGCAAGGCCTTGGAAAAGGCCCGGAAAGCAGCCAGCAGTCCTGGCATGTCCCTTGCATCCTGCAGCATGCTCAGGCACTCCAAAAGCCAGCTGGCAGCCTGAATTACCCTCTTCACCCCAGCAGCATCCTCAATCTGAAGGATCTAAGCAGAGAAAAAACCAGCAGAAAAACTGGTCAGAGTGGCTAAGGCTCAAGAATCGTGTTTGGTATTTCATCCCTTGTGCAGCCAAGATGATGCCACAGCCCTTGCAGGGAAGAGGAGAAGTGCGTTTTGCTCCAGCTAGAGCTTCCCCCAGGCCTCAGCCCCTGTCCTTGTCCTTCCTATGGCTGCCCCCCAACCCGACCTCCTCCCTTGCTCCTGCTGTTACCTTCGCTGTCTCTGTTAGGACCCTCTTTGCTGATGCAGCCAGCTCTTCCCTGTGGCTGGGGTTCTCCGGCTGTACCTGGAGTTTGCTGGCTGCCAACAGCACGCACCTCCCTGCCAGGATGAGGGACTCAGCCATGGGTTGCATCTCCTCCTGGAACACCTCATCACTGGACTCCTCAGCCAACCTGGAACAGAAGCTGTCTCGTGAATACCAACCTTGGCCAGTAGCATGCACCAGTCTTTGGGCAACAATTAGCCACATCAGACCTTAACTAGGCTTGAATTTATTTTAGCTGGATTCAGAAACTGTTTCAGAACCTTTTGCAGTAGCTGCAATTCACTTGAATAAGATAGGGTGTCTGCTGTGTACCAGGCCCCAGCTGTAACAGCAAAATAACCTAGTGGTCAGTGTCTAAATCGGCAGATTTGGGGTCGGATTTTACTGAAGCATTCAGTCAGTCATCTGACTATTACTCTAAGATGTATTTAGCTTAAACTTTGCTTGCTGAGGTTTTGCTTCCTTTGCCTTCCAAGCACGCATCTCTACTTTGTCTCATCTCTCCTTTTCCCTTCCTCATCCTATGCTGTTCCTCCTCTCACGCTCCCTATCCCTTCCTCATTATGTTCCCACCTCCAGTGGGGTGCAGGCAGGAAGCAGCAGGCAGGAGAGGCTGGCTCCCCGCCCCCCT
>NW_010164084.1:22530-23247 GCF_000695765.1 Mesitornis unicolor
CCTCCTCCTTCCCAGCCCCCAACGTACTCAGGAGACACCCAGCAGCCTTACCTTCTTGCAACAGAAGCAAGTTCCTCTGTGGCTTTGGCTAATTTTTCTGCCTTCTCCCCTAAATTGGAAAAGGCCTGACAATTCCCATCTTCCAGTTCCAGGGCGAGTATCAGATGGCAGAGCTGCGCAGCCATGGGGCAGAGGATCCTTTGAATGGCTTTGTTTTCTGTTAGGAACCCGAGGTCGGAGAGATAAAAAGGCTCCATTGTGTCCTGCCTGGAGAAGGGAAAAAAAACGTGGGATTATTTGGGATCCTTTGCAATCTGTAACCATGACCAGTTTTACTAGCAACCTTGGATTTGGATGGCAGCTTCTGACTTTGGAAATGCTCCTGGGTTTGTTTTTTCCCAGCCCTACAATGAGATCAGCAACCTGCATTTCACCCCAGCTTTCCTTGTTCAGACCGCCAGCTCTGCTCTGTGCCAAGGCACGGGGATGCCCCATCCCCATCCCACAGCCCTGAGTTTACACCCATGCAACTTCCATCCTTACCTGAGCCCCCAGGTATTTCCTTATGCTCCTGGGGACGGGGCTCACGGGCTGTTCCCAGCAGCGAGACCTGGTGACAGTGAGGTAGAAGGACATGGGGGTGCCGACGCCACTACGGGCCTGTGCATATGCAGACAGCTCTTGGGCAGGGATATGAACCCACGGGCCGGGGGGGGG
>NW_010164085.1:0-4234 GCF_000695765.1 Mesitornis unicolor
CTAGATGATCTTTCGAGGTCCCTTCCAATCCTTAACACTCTGTGATTCTGTGAACATTAACATGAAGTGGTGTTAGTACAAAAAAATCTGTTGGAAATTGTAAATTATTGATAAAGAGAACTAAAAGGAAGGTCAGAGCTATAGTGAACTGGCTGTAGAACACAAGCAGAATCTAGTCTTAATACACTTTTTTGTAAATAAATCGGTATGCTTTCAACATTATACAATCCTTACAAATCGACATATCCATACTGATCTTCTATAGGCATTATTCTTTTGATTATTTTGTTTAATTCAGTGTGGGATTTTTCATTGTTGAATTCTGAACAGAGTAATATAGGGGAAGTGCAGAGTTTAATAGAAGAAATTTCTGTTAAAATCTATCCTGGAAAATCAAATGAACAATAGAAAAAAAAAAAGAACTTCCATTTACATACTGTAATACATATCTCACATGCTTCACTTCCACAACCAGTCTACATTTTTCTGTTAAACTATTCCTATAGATAGAGGCTGACCATTTAAAGCTTTTGTGTGTAACTATGACATTTCGTATATATAAATAAATATGTATATAAAATAACCTGATAAATACAAATATTCCACTGCAAAAAAATATCAGTTCAAGCTTGCACAATGAAAGTGGGTAATTCATAAGCATTCCAGATGAACTTCTAAATCACTGTAACTTTGGTCAGGTTTACTTTTTTATTATTTATTTATTTTGATTTGAATTTGGTTGATATACTGGGGTTAAAAATGCTGCCTTTTGAGTTGTAAAAACCTTATTTGTATACAGAATAAATAAGTATGTCTAAAAATGTAGAATTCACTAAACAGAATGTGTACATGCATGTAGATCATCTATGAATTCTGAGTGTAGTTTCCCAGAAGGAAACCAGAGTGCTTTCAGAGTAAAAATATCAGAACCAAATAAATATATGCAGATTGAACTGGAAAAAGCTACATGTGTAGAAGAGTATTTATAGTGCATGGGATCTTTAAGTTGAGCATGTGAATGTTTTTCATCAAATGAATTAGGTAAATGAGCTACATTATGTGAAATAGCATGCAATTATCTCCAAGTATAAATTAACAAATACTGATAATTCCAAAATTCTTCTAGATTTTAAAGTTTACTTAATCTTGGCAAGATAAACACCAGTATACTTCACATTCACAACATTTGTTATATACTAAACATCAAATAGTTCTAATTTGCAAGTTTTACTTAACTGAATTATCTTTTTTGTATTAGACCATACTCTCTATCACAGAAATAAAGAAGATGAAATTAAGCTCCCCTAACATTTGTCTAACCACTATTTAGCCTGTCGTGTGAAGCTCATTTCATAGTCAGTGACTGTTAGTCAACATAGTCAACAGAATCTGGAGTACATTTCACATTAAGTTGACAACTGTATTTGGTTAGGCGAATCACACTCTAGAAGTACCTGTTTGTCTCCAAGGACCACAGACCAAGTTGTGACTGGCTATTGTGTATGTTGTCTGTGCTGTACATGCCTACGCTTCAGGGAGACAAATCCTGTGAAGAGAACCTGAGTTATGTGAGTGAATCACAAGTTATGTGCAAACCATTGACTTGGCAGAGGTTCTACAAAACATTTGTGGTATGGATGTCTGGTACATGTCCTGTCCAAGCAATCTGGGCATTTTCAGTGCCTCGTACCAAGCCCACAGGACTCACTGCATGTATACAAGGCTATTGCCACTATGTATGTCAGGTTGAAGAAATCCAAGATGCAAAAGGCCCATGATATGGGCCAGTCAGCTTGTCTGCAACTGCATAGAAAACTTCTCTGGCATTTATTGATATGCTGCAAATGTCCATGCTGCCATGTTTTTCTCAGGCAAGATTATAAAAAAGATAATTATCCCAGGGAAATGCAGAATTATGTTAGCTCTCACATATTTCCTGAAAAGCTTACCAAATGTATATATTTCAGTTGCTCTCCAATTTCTAGCAGTGATTTTTCATAATTCAATATAAATATAATCATACGCATATAAGAAGAAATAAAAGGGAAGGATTGATCTTATGGTAAGTTAATAATAAGTCCCCAAAACTAATTTTTCACATTG
This sequence comes from Mesitornis unicolor, assembly GCF_000695765.1. NCBI lineage: Eukaryota > Metazoa > Chordata > Aves > Mesitornithiformes > Mesitornithidae > Mesitornis > Mesitornis unicolor. Next base: position 2,104 of record NW_010164085.1, read on the forward strand.
TTTTTATGAAGCACTGGAGCTGAAAAGCCTTGGAGAACTTTTTGGAATTTCTTGGCAGTAATAGTACAGTTGTCTGGGCCTAATAAAACACAAGGCATCTCAACTACATATGAAATTGTTGTTATTGTTAGAACATCATTGGCCATCAGGTTGGGCATAATGTGCCATAAGATATAGACTATGGATATAAAATTTAGCATTAGAAATAATTCACTGAAAATAGATGAGCCAAATGGATGCTACACCATCAGTATTTACAAGCAGAAGAGAGAGACGAAAACTTTTAAGGTCTGAACTCTGGAGTGTGAAAACTATCAGAGAACAAACAAAATAATTGGTTCAGCTGAAGAGTAAATGAGCATACAGGTGAGGTGAAACTCTCATTTAAACTCATACTAAGGAATGGTACAGTAGTGCTTTAGATATAATTTACAGCCCTTATTAGAAACTATTTTGTGCATCATTTTAGATGCTATGCAAAGATTATGTAAGACAGAAAGAGCCTACTTTTCTGAAAAAGAAGAAAAAAGGTACAAGAAAAAAATTTCCTGTTTTCTTTTTTGCAAGCTACTTTTAGAACTTTAAGTGCTCTTTGCAATAAGGCAAATCCATGGAGCCATGTAAAGCACACAGGCAGTGCAGACAAAGCAGTTCTGATTAAAATCTAAATTATCCAAATACCCTTTTCATTTCTCTACAGTGATCCATTACAAACAATTTTTGATAAAGTACTTGCAATTAATACTTCGAGTTAAAAGTGCAGTTTTATCATAACCTGAATGAGTCTAAAGTTACATGTATTCCCTTTTCGTCTAGCTGCTTTCAGTGAATTTATGTGTCTATGCAATGGAAATTAATGAGAAATTGTAATTTATTTCCAGAGACCACATGGACCTCAGCAGAAAAGTTTTTCTTTTTTTGTGGTCTGATTTAAGAAGTTGATTGAAGAAAGAATAGTTTTCAGTAAATACAAAGTTGGAAATAATCTGACTGAAAAAATTGCAGCTCTGGAAAATCTATAAAACACATGGGCTCACTTCAGATCTTTTATAAGTTTGGACACACTGGGCAAATTTTTGACAATCTGAACACATGCATCCAGCCATTCTGCGTTGTTCTGAGAGGGAGCCTCTCTGACTGTTCTTCGTGTGTCAGGCAGGAGCACTTTGCACTGCGTACAGGGTCCTTTTCCCCTAACTGCTCTATCAGGTACCTGACTGGACAACCCTACGTCTTTAGAATGCTCTTACTCTCTTTTTGAGGGGATCCAGAATATATATATGTCTCGAGGGAATGTAGAGGAAAAAACACACACAGCTCTTCTTCCAGAAGTTGAGAAGTGCTTTTGTGTTCCAGAGTTCTCTTTTCTCTTGTGAAAAACAAACTATACAAAAGAAGTAGAGGATGTGATTAAAAAGCTCGTAAAGGTAAAAGGTGTTAGCTATTATTGTCATTATATCATAGTCTTCAGAGTCAGCTCTTGGGGATAAAAAACATCTGGATCTCATATACAAATGAATATAACTGAATGAATCTATTTGAGCAATTTATTAGATGAAACTGAGGCAGTGACAACAAAAATAAGGGGGATATGCTACCTCCCTGCTGTATAATATCCAGCATGTCTAAAAGTTGTCTTTCTTTTTTCTTTTTTTTTTTTTTTTCCTCCCTGGGAAATCAATACTACAAGAAAGAGAAACTCATAACAGCTGTGGAACTATTTGTATGCCAGCATTCACCATTTATCTTGTGATACGGGTATGTCCCACCAGGCATCAGTATTAAACAGCTTCTTGCAGAAAATATTTTTCAGTATAGTAATAGGCATAAGGGGACAACTATAGGGAGGTCTTCTATAATTTAAAAAGGAGTAAGATGTCTAAAATTTTCCTTCTGAATATTGGTTACAGTTGTTTTGGGAAAAGGTTACATTCAGTGCAATAATTAGTTTACTGCACTTGAAGTTACTATAAAATGAAGCCAAATGCTACACAAAGCATAAATGATGAGGAAATGTGGATTCCAGTGAGGAACCCAAATTTATCTGACAATTTCCTACCTTCCTGTACTGTTGCGTACTCATCCTATGTAAAATCCAAGATCCAACTGTAATGTGGACTAATATCTAAAT
>NW_010164086.1:0-6815 GCF_000695765.1 Mesitornis unicolor
TATATAAATAATAATATAAAATCATCATTGTGATCTGAAGATGAAAAGCACACCATGGTGCTTCACAAAGCTAGTCGTTGGTACTAAATTAATTACTAAAAAAAGGAAAAGAATACCAAAAGCCAGGAGTGATAAAGACAGTGGAAAGACAGGAAGCTGCCCTCCTGCAGCAGGACTCAACTGGGTATGAACTGGACACTTTGATGATGCATTTCATCAAAGACTGCAAGAGAAGTCCACACATCCCAGGGTGTCCAGCTATGTGCAGAAGCGTATGGAAAGAGCTTGCAATTCTTAGATTTTTCAGCTCTGTAAGAAACACTCCTGGTTTTGGTAATAGTTTATTAAAAATAAAGATTAAATTGTAACAAAATCAGTGGTTTGTACAATGTAGCCCAACTGAATAAATATGATGATGCCATTACTGAGCAGATGCCATCCATGAAGCTCAATTAGTTACATTTTGTTTAGCTACAGAGAAAACAATTTACAGATGTAGAAACTGGTTTCCCCAGTTAGCTATTTTATAGCCAGTTTGTCCTGTGCCACCAGGAATAAAAAAAAACCCCAACTCTCCCTCTGATCTGTTTATCACATGCATACACAAACATTATTGGTACAATGTAAGAGGAAACCACAGCATCAGAAGTGAGTGAGTTCTGGTATCTAAACCAGGCATCAAGTATTTGTTTCTCAACTCTTTTTCCCCTCAGATGTTTCCCCATCTCTTTCTGCTTCCAAATTCAGCTTTTCAAAGGACATTTTGATTTTTTAATTGCTAGGAAGGCCAGCAGATCTTACCGGCTGTAAGCTTTAATTTGGATGTTTATCATTTTTAATTGCTGTTACATATCTACAGTTACTGTTTTGTTGATTATAGGAAAAGTCTCTGCTATTTGCCCCATCAATCTCCCTTCTCCTATTTTCCTTGTCATGAACAGAAATTATCTGGAGACTTTAACATCTCTATTATAAGAAACCATCCAATAGTCTCACAGACTTTATGTTTCAGTACTTTCTAAAAACCAAGACTTTCCCTAAGTAAAAACTGTTTGGCTGAGAACAAATAACATTAAAATCGTATGCATACATGTTAATAAATGCACAGCTTCCTTGCAGTCTGACCTGGGTTAAGCAAAGAAGTGGATAGTGCAAAAGGAGATGCAAAATCTTACAAGCAGACCAGACACATTGTCCGTGATACTTGTGTAGGCACTGACAGCTCATCTGCAGAGGTGCTTCGGGTCCTGTGGGAGCTGAAAGAGCAAGCATGGAGGTCTCTGGCTATGTGGAGTATGTTTCAAATGTAACAGCCCTGCAGCGGCACCTCTGCACTATCTCAAACACAGAGGTGACTTACGGCGAGTCAGAACGTCAGCATTATCTCCAAGGACTGCCACTGCAGAGTGGCCCATCTGCTTCCCACTCTTGTGGGCCATGTGTTGAATTTTCAACAGGACTTAAAATATGGCCTAGAAAAAGCAAGTCTTAACAGTCTGAAAGCAGAGCAAAGCCATTGGAGGGTTACTAATGAAACAAAATATGAATGTAAGCACTACAGTGCAAACATACAGCAATGCCACTTAAATAAGTCAATATTGTCTTACAAAATCCTCTTCTCTGCTGTAACCTTTAAAAAATGAAAGAAACATTCCCTTTGTTCTTCAAGGTGTATCCTTTCAGTTCTGCAGCGAGAGAAAGCAAATTAATTGTTCTGAAAATGATTAGTTGCATCTGATTTTTAAACTCTTTTTTTGTTATAAGAATCCAGCCACGTATATATATCTAGAATATTTCCTTAGTGCTTCAGGACATGCCTTGTAGTGAGACCTGTTACAGCAACTAAAACACAGCAAATCCCCAAAAGTAGAGGTTAAAACTCAAATGGCGTATTCAAATTTGGTGCTTTATGATCACTATGCTATGAATTTTTGAGGGTATTTATTTCTTGTTTACTTGTGTCATTACAAAATTAACTTCATGCCACACCTTACCTTTTGAAACTTTACAGCAGTGCACAGACACTCATGAACAGAGCGCTAAACCTGAATTACTGGGAACTTGGCACATGGTAACGCTCTTGTGGAAAATCCTCTCTCTAGAACATGACAGTTGATCTCTCTATTGCAAGTGTCCTCACAACAGCATCTTCAGCCAGGCTCTGAGAGACTTCCCAAACCATTCTTTGCACAGTTTGTACCATTCAGCTGGCCTGGGATTATACCCAACCACTCCAGCCTGTGCATAACCAATCCATTGCTATTCATTAACCAACCAACCTACATGCATCCTCACGACTTTAGAGGCGTACAAAGGACTGTCCTAAGTCACCATTTCTGCATATGTATCAACGCTTTCTACTGGCTATTTACACTCATCTTCTGTGCAGCTGAATCAATTTTGCAGCAGGAACTGCCTGGGGAGTCTGGATGGGCCAGATTCTCCATCCCAGCTGTTTATCAACACAGTTGGAGCTGCTTGGGGAAACCTTAAGGAGTCTCCAGAACTCTCCTGCACCACTTGTTTACATCCTTCTTGGTGAAGGTGGCCGGAAGTTCAGTCAATCTCCTTGTCTGCATGCAGCCCACTCTTCCAAGTCCATCCATTGCCCATTTGTATGAGCTTCAACAAGGCCAAGTGCTGGGTCCTGCACTTTTAGAACAAAGCAGGGATAGTGCATGGTAGGATCTGGCCCCACGTGTTTTAATATGTATATTAAAAAAAATGGGATATGTGAATGAGCATAAAGTACATCTCCTTCTGGCCTAACGCATGTATGATAATTTCTGGATGTAGAAAGTAAGGTTATACAGAACAAATCAATGCAATTTAAAAATACAAACTACTTGAAGAAAACTGTTGGGATGCATAACTAAACACCTAAATTCTGAATGGCCAAGCTAAAGGCTGAAGGTGCCAACTACCCTCTGGACATGGAGTTATAGAGAAGTTCTTAATTACATCATCTCAAACCTAGAGTAAAAATATATGGTACACTTATTCCTGGGTAAAAAAAAATGGATAATAGCAAAAGAAGATGAACACACTTTAAAGAACCATCTTTTAATGGGTTTTTACATTTTCAAAGATGAAAGCAAACAAAAATAAACACTGAAAACCCCAAACTTGGAGTTCAGAGCTCTTTTTTATGAACTGTAGTAAGACAAAGACTGTCATGAACTAGAGTCACAAAATGAGACCTGGTGTAGTAGTGCCAGCTGTATTATATACCCAAATAGGTGTAATTATGCATTTCAATGTACTATATGACCATTCTGTCATCCTTGAGCTTACACTTTTGTTCTGGTTTTTTTTTCCCTAATTCAGTTGACCACAATGCCACTTATCAGATGACAGTGGAAACTGCAAATGAAGGTAGATTAATGATTTCAGTTGGCTCTCACGTATGTCATAATTCACATCATTAAGCACCGCATATATTTTGTGGCAAGAAAATTAGATACCTTTTGGAGTAACTGCCTCTACATGGAGACTACCTTGCAAGTAAAGACAGCATATCCAGATTTCAGTGCCAGCCAAACAAACCAGAAAGTCTGGGAAACATGTCTCACACGCAGACTGACCTGCTTTCTTAACAAGTTTCTAGCTTTCATTAGAATTCCCAGATCAACACAGCACATAGTACTTTAATATACGAAATATATTAAAAACCCCCAGAGAAATACAAACTAATACTGAAGTCTGATTCAAAAACTCACCAGGCTATCAGTAACCTGCTAACATTTTTGCACAAAAAGATGCATTTGACTGATGTTACATAAAAATACTGCAAAATTTGTCTTTCAGAGTGCTCCTCTAGTGCTTTGCAGAGAAAAATTCACAATAGTCACAGATTTTGCAAATATACTAAATGGATTCTACATTGAATGATGTTCAGGACACAACATGGGAATGAAAGAAATATCTGGAGTAAGTGAGTCAGTTTTCTGGTAGTTAAATTACTATACCTTATAATTGTATTCATCAAGTTTTCAAATTTCATCTTCAGAAAACAATGGCAATTTTTGCCATCTGACATATAGAGAAGGGAGTCATGAAGTAGTCCTCTACATGTTATGCATTATAAATTTAGCAGCAACTGGAATTAATGATGGTATTGAGACCAGAGAGGTACCAAAATCAGGATTATCAGAACCAAAATGCTGCAACAAACCTGTAATGACAGGCTGTAGGTTGGTAATGGAAGATGATAAAATTCACCTTTCAAAATTAGTTAATCCAATTAGCAGAGTCAGATTTTAGTATTTACCAGAAAACTGTCCTTAGAGATTTGTTTTAAAAAAAGAAAGAGACTTTCAGCATTGCAAAATGAAACAAATGGCATGCTATAGAATGTAAATAAAACATTCTGTAGTAAAAAATCAGAAAGTACTCATCAAAAGTTTACATTCTATGTTATATATGCACCTAGCACATCTGCTATGCCTTTGTGACAGATGTTTATTAATATGGATTTCTGATCATATTGCTAGATTGTTAATGGCTCAGTAATCCATCTTCTAAATACCGCACGAGTTTCTGATTATATCTTGAACCAATTACCAAAATATTTCCAAAGAATTACTTCTTTAACTCCCAGGCTCCTGAAAAGCACCACTTGCAGTTCTGTTTCAACAACAATGCACAATTCTATCACAGCAATACTTACAACATGTTGTGTTCATAATATGTAAATTGTATGAAAGACTTACTTTAAAATGAAATCCTTTACTAGGATAACTATAATCAAAATCTGCTAAAATTAATTGAAATGTATTTTTATAAGAGAGAGCTCTTGAAAGAATATGTTCTATGGTAAGGCTGGTGACCAGGAAAGAAGTGACTCAGTTGGACACTGTTGTTCCTGTTATGTTCAGGAATGTATAGACTCTAAATACTACTTCTTCATGCATTAGTACACCATAAAATTTTTATGCCTTGCAACCTGATTTTTCCTCAGTTCAGTTCTTATTTCCAGAGGAAAGAAGTAAACTTCCCCACATCAAAATAGGATACTGATTTTCAAATTTCTTCTTCCTGTTCAACTTCAAAATCTCCGAGTAGAAAGTCTCACGTCTTCCTGCCAGAGTATTACAGAACGTGCACTTCTTTAAATGCTGGCATTTAGTTAGAAAGTTAATTAGCCAGACAATTAGACAGTTCAGTCAGATACTGAAATATTTGGTTAGTGCTGAAAATCAGTGTTTTAAGATACCTAAAACTGTGGAAATAATGATTAAATTAAAGATCATAGTATCCTTTTAATATTGCAGCCATTAACTACTGATGTCCACTACATATCTGTACTCACCATATTCTCTTACCAACTCTTCTCTTAATTTCTAAGCCCTTAATGAAGGTACAGATAAAGCTTACTACAAGAAAGTTCACGTAAGATGAGCAAGCTGTACTTGCTGGGTTTTGAGCTCCCTTTATTTTTCTAGCCCCATCTATTTTCTACTGGACACTGTGTAGGTCACTGCCAAGTTGCTGTTTCATGTAGCACTGCCACAGAATTAGACTAAAAGGCAACAGAAGCTCTTGAAAGTGTTGCTTTGGTCATCAGGTATGATCAGAATCCTTCTGATACGACTCTTCAGAGCTAAAACACCACCTAGTGCCATCCTATTTGTTGCATTTCAAGGGTTGGGGGTTTTGTGCTTGCGTTTTGGTTTGTTTTGAGTAAAACCAGTAAACACCTTTTTTACTTTTACTGCCTCCATATTACAATTGTCTAATGGGCATGACCAGAAGTAGTAATTTCAGTCCTAGGTAGTCTTTGTGACTGCACTACTCACTTGAAAAAGTACCTGGCTTTAAAATGCTATGCAAAGAGGAAACTGATTTCAGATTTTTATACTAAAATATATATACTTTTCATGATGAAAAAGAGGTTTTAGAGATGGATTGTATACTGTGATTCTTTGCACTCTGTCATTTTGATACGTGCCTTTTTAACGCTTTGGGAAAGAAAGTAAGTAACCAAGTTCTCATTTATACCGTTAATGACTCAGCACTACAAATAGCTCTACAGCACCAAAGGAAGAGGGTCACGATGTTCCCATCTTCCCAATCTCCCACATTTTTCATGGTGGGCTCTCCTCATTGTTCTTTACTTATGTAAACACAGTGTAACACAGAGTGTGTGTGAATGAAATCTTTGTATGGTCAGCCTCAAGCATTCAAATATCATGAGTCAGGCTCGAAAATATCACAGAACTGGAATAAATACCATGAGACTTGAAATAATGAACCCGAGGTTTTTTGTATTTACTTTCTGTTTTCCAGGCCTTCAGGGGTCACATTTTCAGGATTTTCTCAACAGCCATGAAACTTACTTAAAAAATGCTGGAGGTTGTTTCATCTACAATAACATACGTCAAGTGCCAAGGCAGGAAGTAGCATATAAAAAAAGATATCTAATAATGTTGTGAGTCATCAACACTGACTGTATGAGTCTAAGAAAAGAGCAGTTAAAACGTGGAAGGTCTTTATTCCTGTTCTGCCCATCAAACATCAGTAAGAAAGCTCTCTTGCAGTCACGTGGTGGTGAGAGGTAAGTGGTAGTATGAGGAGGATGTGGTTACAGGCTAGAATCCATCATGGACGTGGAAAAAAAAAAAAGCTAAGTTGTGGGGAAAATTATTAGCATGGGTGCTGTTTGCTAGAATGTGTACCCTCTGGCAGACAGTTATGTCTGCTTACAGTGCTGTACAAAGCGGCTTAGCTCACTTCACTGTTTTTACTGGTTTTTTCTCCATCTTAAGAATAAGGAATTTGCTACTGACTGGCAATAGAGAGCATTCATCATTCCT
>NW_010164086.1:6846-37012 GCF_000695765.1 Mesitornis unicolor
TGCTGGCAGTGAGGAAGGGACTTCCTTCCCCACGGCGATGTAAGAACTCACCTGCTGAAACGCTTGGCTGCAGAGACTGCGAACTAGAGCCGTAATTTGGGTCTTAGATAAATCAGTCTTTACTGTTTTGAACTGCCTGGTGCAACCTCAGCAAGACAGGCCATTCCTGGTTACATTAATTATGCACTTCAAAGGTTTTCTTAACAACCAAGAAGGCTAGAAACTTTTCTTAATGGACACACTGTTTCTGCAGAAAATGACATTCAACATAATTAACACAATTCAAAAGGGCAAGTTAATTGCCATCGGCAAGGGGCACTGTCACTGTGCTACGTCAAGAAGAAAGTGTCAGAAAAAGTGTTTGGCACAGGGTCTCTTGTGAATAAGATTTTTAAATTGTATCACAGCAGTTGAAATTTCCTAGGACTGCAAGGGGGAAGTATCGTCTGGGAGTATTTCAGTTAAATACAATGTGCCCAAAAAGGAACATGATAGGGCTGAATGAAAAACGCCCTGTTACCTGTTTTTTTCATCAGAATTAAACCATACTTTATTCTAAAGCCTAAAACTATAGTTGCAGCTTGATTCCTCAGACTACAGGACGTAAAATTGAAGAGAACTTCTGGAATAAGTTACTGCCTTGGCAGGTAAGGTGGCTGCTTGTTCACTGAAATCCTGACAAAATCCTGAGAGTTTCTGCTGTGAGGCTTGTGCTCTGTCCCAGGCCATGAGGAGTTCTCTTTCCATACTAATAAGGCTGCTTTATTGATCACAAAAGCTGGTTTTATCATGGTTGAGTAACCCATTAAACAGCCATGTTTACTTATATATTTATGCTTATAACGGTCGCCTCACTGCATGAGCAGAATTATGGGGCTGTGTAGCCTTTTAGCATGGCTTGTCTCAGGGTTGGTTGGAAAGATAACTCTTCCAAATTCTGTTAAAGTACCAGTAATATTCACTCAGTCAAACACTGCACGGCCTGACTCTGAAAAGGAAACACAAGATGTAGGCTTCACACTGCTGGAAACATGTAAAGAAGAATGCCACTGTGATTGAGAAACTTAGTGGGGACTTCCCTCTACAATATTTCCATAATAATTCTTCCTTCCACTCAACTTCTCTTTGCTTTGCCTATTGTCAGAAGCCAAGGTGAGACCTTATCTGAGTGGTCCTCACCTGGGAATTGGGAGAGCAAGGAGGTGATAAGCATGCCCAATGCCAACAACTGGCTGTTCTTTAAACACCAGCCAGACATCACCCGAGGTCCACTGAGAGAGCTTTATGATTATGGTGGGGTCTCGGGGCCTGCCATATTGTAGATAAGAACTGCTCCTGGAAATAATTTTGTGGACTACTCTGAAAGTGCCCTTTGAAGGAAAAACCCAAACAAATCCCACTGTCAGGTAAAAAATGCATAAGAAAAGAAAGGTAAGATTCTCCAAGTAACTCACTGACTTACTAATCTAGATTTAACTCCAAGTCCCAGAAGCAAAATTACAGCTTGTATAAAGGAAAGCTGCAAAAAACTCACATGTGAAAAACAGAACACTCTGGACACAGATAAGCTGCAATGATTAATCTGGATATGACCTACACATTTATTGCCACCGAATATTTAGAAATGCAAACAATGTGTTTTAGGCATAAAAGGAAAATTAAAGCAAGAACTGTGTGAACACTTGCAATATCCCTTCCAACAGCAGAAACTTGTTTGGCAGAAACTTTTTCCTGCAATATCCTGCGTTACCTGCACCGAGACACAAAATCTGTGGTGTAACAGAGCACCAAGCTCTCACAGTTGCCAGTAACAAATGTCCAGCATCTGGTGCCTGCAGCTCATGCTTTGCTGTATAAGCATTGAGAACTCTAAGGAAATCACTTTTATAATATTCATGGCATACTCACCTGCTACCCACTGGCAGATGACTGGCCCGCTTGAAGAGCAATATAGACAGAGACCAGACAGCATTAATGAAGACATTCAAGAGAGAGAAATACAATAATGTATATTCCAGTATAGAAACCTTGAAGTACTAAATTAACTTGAAACTATGATATTTTTATAACTATTTAGCCAAAAAAAATTCTATGTAAAAGCAGAGTCTTACATATGTCTAGCATTATCACAGGCCCATACATAGAGAAAAGGCTTCTCAGTCATTACTCACTGAAGAAAATGTTGCTTTGCATAGATGATTCAGCCAACAGGAAAAAGACACTTAAACCAATGATCGATACTCTGAAAATAAACCACCGCCTAATGCTAAATATAAATCAAAGGTGTTAGTGTAAATGGCCAAGTATTTGCTTAATTTTAGTCCTATCTTACACAGTTTACCTTCAGCTCTATGGAAGGAGACACAGACCCACCTCAGGACAGCAAGAGTGGATCACTCAGAACACTAGTGATCAAGTCATCCAGGTGGAAGTGGGAAGAGGAGCTGAATGGTGAAGAGCAGAAACTACATTCCTCTGTCTCTGCCAGAACATTGATGAGAAGAACACCATCTTCAGGATACCATGCACTCCTCGAGCAGGCATGTGGGACCAAGTGTGCTCACAACCCTCCTCCCCTCCTCCTTTACAGCTCTGGTTGTATTGTATTTGTTTGGCTTCTCAGAATGTGGATGACACGTGACCTTCCCATAAATCTAAAGACAACCTCAGTGACAATGTCAGCTACTTTTAGAGGAGTAATAAAGATGCATATGTAGGGATGATCTCAATGGTCTGTGAAGCAAGTATGACTACAGCAGATACCTTTAAACAATAGCTTTTCAGTAAGTTTACCATGAAATTAAGACAGCCTGCTGAACTCTGAGACCCCTTCCATTAACTCTCACCCACCCAGGGTATGCTGAACAGCGTCGCTCCTTCCCTCTGCTATCATCGAGCACACAGGACTAGTGGAATTGTTTGATCCACGACGTGCTGACAATAAGGATAGCTCTCAGATGACCTTAACAGTTCAGGATTGAGACAGGTATGGGAAAACAGTGTGGAAGAAATCCTATGTTTCCGATTTGTGATCTTTACATCTCTACCTTTTGCCACCTTCTACCAGCTCAGGTAACAGTTGTGATAAAATTTTCCAATAAAGAAACCATGGTACTACTGCTGTTGGGCGTATGCTGCATTAAGACTACATCTGCGTGACATGGATATTCCCAAATAGCTCTATCATGTTTACTCACATTAAGGTCACACATCCTCCACATTCCCAGACACTGACCTCCAAGTGGTCAACTGGCTGTGGTTACTCTACAAATCAGCCTTGAAGCAGCAATAGTTCCCCTGACCACGTAGGCTGTGACAGACAGAAGGGCACCTGCTCTGCTTGCACTTCAGCTTGGCTGATGAAACCAAGATCTGGTGCAGGGAGGCAGCACAGTGTGCTGTGCAGGGATTTGTGTGAACACGCCTCACTGCAAGAATGGTGACTGGTGGTCAGTGGCCATCTGGCTAACAGAAAATCTAGTGCCACAAGCCAGTCAATCCAAACACAAGCTTTGACCATCATTTCTCATTTGAGCTTTCTTCAAGCAAACCAGAGGTAAGTCTCTACACAGAACACAGGCCATGGCAAGGGAAATGCCACCTTTATACTAAGAAAGCTGAAATCTGCTCTCAGCTGGTGTCAGGGCAGCTAGGAGTTGGGGCCAGAGGCTCAGTTAGGGACATGCCTCTTTCTGCTCTACAGTAACATGTCTCGAAGGTGTCAAGAATATAGTAGGATGGAGAGGCAAAACTATTTGCTAGCACTACATCAGGTCTGAGGCATACTAAGAGAAGCTGGATGCCACCACCAGTGTCCTTTTGAAGAGAGAGACAGAGTTTTAATCCTCAAGGGAACCAAAACAGCAGGCACCAAATGCACTGAACAAAAAATACGTGTGAAAAAATGCTGTATAGTGCTGAATAAAAAAGTGTGAAAACCATTGGCAAGCTGTGTGAACCTTGAAAGGTCCTGGTTTAGTTAAAAAAAGGCTGGAACAGACTCCAGTCATATTTTTAGCAGAAATCACAGCAGTTTAACACTGTTTCTGTTGTTCATCAGACTCCCGAGGTGAGCATTGTGAACGGTTTTTCTCAGAAGTACGCATATTCAAAACAGAAAACTAAACTAAAATGATACTAAATAAATTCATCATACAGAAAATACAGTAAGGGTGCTTGTAACCCTGCAATTTATGGGAACAGTTGTATTTTATGAGATTGCAACTCCATCCTAGCTTGACTGTTGCCAGTAAAGAAACCAAAGGTTCAACTGAAATTATTTCCTGTGGATTGATCAGACAGAAGCAAGCCAGGCATTTTGTAGGGTGAGCAGGGAGAGGAGAAACAATACAGGTGAACTGATTTTATGAAGATGAATGGCTTTATCTGCACAGAGGAGGGTGATTGTAGCAAGCGCTACAGTGCTGTCAAACAACTGGTGTGTAACTCATTTTAGGAAAGAGGGGAAAATTCTAGTACAATAATCCTTTAAGAAAGACTCAAGTAATATACTGGAAAAGAAAATTCTAACCACACTTGCTCTCCCCACCCTGTAACGTACTTCTGATACACCTAACCACCAAAGACAGGCACAAAATCTGGAGTCTCTCTAGCTGATTTGGGTATGACTGGGTACCTCCATAAAACATGTTTTTTGGGGTGTGCTGTGCCTTCACCTCACCAACAAGTTAAATGATATGGGATATGTCCAGAACACGAAGGGCCAAAACCTAATTCTTCTTCAATGTTTCTAACTTACTGTAGATGTGAATATAAAAGAAGGTAATTTGCACAAAGTACCTGATTCTTATAAAAAATATTACAAATCTCTTTGTTTTGGAAAATATGATGTATGGCCTCAAAATATTTTCATGTTTTACACTCTGATAGAGAAGCCTTGAAATACACAGTTGACAGTGTTCCTTCCAAGGGTAAAGAAGAGGGAAGAAGGCAGAGAAGCCCCTGACTACAAGCATTCCTCACTCCCCTTTCTCCAGACTGCCCGCTTGCCTCCTCATTAAGGTCAGAGCAGCAGCCCAGAAAATGACATCCCTTTACTAGATTCATCTTATCCTGGTAATCAAGAGCAAACCTCTGAAGAGTATCTGCAAATTGTGGTGACCAGCACTGCAAAGCCTAAGCAGCACCAAAAGCACTCCCTTTCACTTCATAAAACAGCATCCCACTGATCCGTTTCCTTTCTATTTCACTATCTGCAATTACCATTTGGCTTCTTTCTTTTAACAGTTACTTCTCAATTTTATGTATCCCCATTGGGTACTACCTGTATTATCAAGTTCACAAACTCTCCCTTGATAATTAAACTCCAGTCTTCTATTTCACAAACACTAGTCAAGTCAACAGTGCGGTAACTGCCATAAATCCATTCTTTTAACCCTTGGGCAACAAATAGTCAAGCGAAATGCTGATGTACCTCATACTCTGAATGTGACTGATCTCTTGTAGAAGTAAGCAAAACTTTCAAATGAAACACCATTAAATTCACAGGAAAAAAGTAACTAATATTTTATATCAAATTTCTGGTCATAATTAGTTCACTGATAAGCTTAAACATCCAGTGAAGAGATAACCACAGAAGTTTCCACTCTTTATTCTTGGAAACCCTCCAAAGGTTTAAGCTTCTAATTTCTGCTAATTAATTCAGGAGAAACCTGAACATATGGTGTTATAGCAAAAAAAATATATATAGCATGTACAAAATATAGCAAATAAATTTCATAAAAATAGGCCTACATTTTTAAAGGGGAAAAAATATGGGATAGGTGCTTTGCCTTTTTAATAACTACATTTTTATTTCTCTATAAGACATTGCTGGGCATTCTTATCTAACAACATCTTGAGCAAAACAAACAGAAAAACCACTTGCACCAGGCCATTAAAGTTCAAAAGGCAGGCTCAGTGACGTGCCAATTGGAGAATGCTACAAAAACTGTCACTTCCCTGAATGTTAGCATAAGAACAATAAATTGCTGCAAGGTCACTGATCATGACCTCATATCCAGTTTGGACACTGTCTTCTTGGCTTCCCCTTCTGGGTGGGCCTAAGCCATCAGAATGGACTAAGAAAAGGGACAGAGCAGAAACAGCTCTCCTCTGCTCCAGCTACCAGAGGCCTGAGTGCACCAACAGACCTTAATGGTGCTGACCAGTCTCACCTGAGGTCTCCTCCCATGACTTCTGCTCACTGGCCCAAAAACTCCATTTAAGCTCTGGTCTACACCCCTCCCAAGTAGACTTGTCTCCAGCTTTATTTCTAGCCCTATGCTCTGGATGGATTTTGGACCTATCTTGCTAGCAGCTTGTCTTCTCAATGGGCCCCTCATACACATGCTGGACTTTGGCTTTAGCCCCTTCTCCTTTTGCTCCTGGATGGACCCTGCAGCTTCTTAACTGCTCACCTTGTCTAGGTCCTCTGATGGGTCTTGTTACCAGCACCCTGTGCTCCCTGCTACATTCAGATGCTGCTAGACTGAGCTGTGCTCACTGTAAGTTCTGTCTGCACTGGGATTGCGAAGCTCCAGTCAGAGTGGTGGTGCTGGCTGACTGCAGAAGCCTGCAACTGAGCAGCCAGCTATTACCTCTAGAGTGCTCAGCTTCCTCTTGCTAGGGAGCTGACACCACCTCTGCCCATCCCTGCTCCATGATCAAAGTCTACAGAGCACAACCTCAGCTGCTGTGATGGGACTGCATCTGGATTGATGCTGGGCTTAATGCTGCTCATACAGATACAGTTTTTCCTTGGTCTGTCATGCCCAAAGGAGACTGCCCTGCCACAGGCTTCCCAGTTCCCTATGAAAACTGGCCTGGAAGCTGTTAAATTACTGCTTGAACTCCTCTTGCTTTATACTCATGTTTCTGTTGGCAGGAGCTAATACTTGAGATTTCTCAACTCACTCTGTATTCTGAGTCTGGTAGTGCCTACAGATGAAAGACAAAATATGTTCCTTTGTGGCACATGAGATACAAGCCTATTTTAATGACAAGTCTTACTTGCTGTAGTGCATGCTGTGACTTTGTAGTAGGTTTGTTTCTAGTCCTAGATGGATTCCTATCAATAGATAGACCAGTTAATCTCCCTTATTCATGATTTTGCTATATTTGAGTATGTTCCCATTTTATTAGTTGTCTTTGGCTATGTACATGAGGCATGGTTATGTTCCTCAACCTCCTTGTCCAACCAACAAACGTCTCTTTATCCCTTCACTTTTTTGCTTCAGCTTTTATGCTAGGGGTTGTACTACTGGTATCAAGAAGTACTAGGCACCCTGAAATAACTGTTAAACTGTGTGTAAGATTGCTGAAGCTCCAAGGAGGTCATTGAAATCTTGCAGAGGAAAAACAGTGAAGTAGCAACAACCGTTACTTATCTGACTTCTCCAGGGCTCATTTTTTTCAAGGAAATACTAGTTACACTTAGTGATACTGAGACAGGGAGGTCTAAAAATATCTTCATGTTCCTATTAGTATACTGTTTTGTCCTACGTTTACAGTTTGCTTACCTATACATGAGGTATAACTACCATGTCATCACAAAGGATTTATACAGAACCATAGAGTTAAGAGGTTCACTGTTTAAAATTGAACACATTTTCTTGGTCTTAAATTTATAAAATTCTTTTAGGATGTGGAGCATGTAACTGCTCTAATCAGAGGAATTAATCTTCACAGCCTCAATGATTATGAGGCATTCTGCAGCATGAAAGAAATTATTCAGAAATAGCTTTGTACAGTCCAGCAGTAAGCCAACTTAAACATTCTGGTGATGGTTTGCTTTTGTGCTGTTTTGAAGTTAAGGAGTTTTATACAGACTTTAAGATTAGTCTTTGTGAGAGAATGTATCTGAATTTCTGCCTACATATGAAATTTAAGAGTTATTTTCTATTCCAGCTGGCAAGTGACTCTTTGTTTCCAATCAATTAAAACATCTGTTTAAAAGAACTTCATATGTCTACATGAGAGAGGCTCCACTTCCGAGCCTTGCTACTTGTATCAATATCTGGTTTTCTTGCAGGAAAACCAATAATTTAAAAGATGGCTTGCAAGCATTGGCAATATAAAAGCTGAAATTAGGAAGGTCAAATGTCAAGCTAAAATAACTTTTTGCCACTTTTCTATCAAAAGACTAAGTGTAACTGTTAAGTTGAATAGCAAGAAGGCATTCTATTCACTTTCAGTTTTTATCCAAAGAAATGAAAGTCGCATAAACACAAAGAAAATATTTTTTTTAAAAAAAAGCTGTTAAATGAAAGACCACACTGTGAATGTCTTTCCCTTCCAAGGAAAGAGGCAATTAGAAAAATGGTGGAATAATTACACATGCTTGTAGATATCCACAATGTAGTTATGTCACTGAGATAAAGAATAAATAGTAACAGAAAATCCTTCTGTCCTGATCTTTTGCTGAAGAGCTTGCATTTCCCCAGTATGACTGTTCTCTCAGTGAACAATTACAGAGACTTAGAAGTCTACCCTTACCCTCATATAAGGGAGAAAACATCAACTCTCAGAGATGCAACAAAGATTCAATAGTAGAACAGTTCCTGCAAATTCTGTAGAATTAGCTTACCCCGAACCAAAACTTTCTATTAAAGCCTTACTCTGAAATCATAACTCACAGATCACCATTTTTCTTTCTTTCCAGAACTTGAAGCATAATATCTTGAAGAGAAGACCAGGATTCAGAGAAGACATAAGCAACTGCCTATGCAGCGGTTTAATAACCAAGATATTAGGTGAATCAAAGCACATGCTAAGTGAATTATTTAAAAGTTAATGGCATTCACAGGGGGAATATAAGTACCTGCTGTATTCTAAAAGCTTTTAGCTTTGAGGAATGCATTTGTAACTTAAAACTTTGCAATGAACCTGAGAGACTGGGAAAGAACAGTGACAATCACATGTGATTAAATGTTCACAAAAGCAGAAGGTACTCGTTAGATATCACAGTAATTACTGCTATGAACTTGACACTGTCCTGGACCCAATGCAGTACATGCTAGGCACCTGCTGTCAAAGAAGAACTTGCAAGCTAACATCTAAGAAAAAAAAACCAGACAGCTCCAAGCTAGTCTTCAAGTTCACCTTGAAAAAGTTAAGGAGGATCTACAGACCTACAGGCTAAGGCCTCACCTCAGCCCTGCAGAAAACTATGAAAATAATCCTCACAGAAAGCATTTTGAGGACAGGAATATGATGAGGAAAGGCAAAGGGCAGATTGTGGGTCTGGCAAACCAATTGCCTTCTGTGATGAAACAGCTAGTTCTGTGGATGTGGGGACAGCAGTGGATGTTGATCTCCTTAACAAAGCTTTTGAGTCTCCTACAATATACTTGCAAACAAACTGAAGAGACATGGCTAGACAGATGGACTACAAAGTGAGTGAAAAGTCAGGTGGATTGTCAGTCTCACAGTGTGATGGTCAGCGGTTCAAAGTTTAACTGATGAATTGTTACAAGCCGTGTCCCTCAGTGGTTCATAGCAGTGCCAATGCTGTTTAAGACCTTCATCAATGACTTGGACGATGGGACAGAATCTGCAGATGATCCCAACTGGAGGTAGTGATTGCTACCTGAATGGTTGGGCTGCCTTTCACAAGGACCTCCGCAAGTTGGAAGTTCAACAAGATAAAACACATGTTCCTGTACCTGGAATGGAACAACTCCATGTATCAGTGCAGAGGCAGAACTAACTGGTTAGGTAGTAACTTTGCATAAAATGACCTAACATGAGTTAGCAGTGTGCCCTTGCAACAACAAGGCAAACCAGATCATGGGCTGCATCCACAGCACACCCAAGAGGCTGAGAGAGGTGATGGCCCTGTACTTGGCCCGTGCGAGGCTGCATCTTGAGTCTTCCATCCAATACTGGGCTCTCAGTGCTACAGAGACCCTGACAAACCGAAAAGAGTCCAGATATTCGGGGCTTGAGCACATGATATATGGAGCAGAGGCTGAGGGAACAAAGCTCATCTGCATTCTTCCACTTCCTGATGAGGAGGATCTAGAGGGTGCTGATGTTTTCCTCAGACATGCACAGTAAAAAAAAAAAAAAGAGAATGTCACACAAACTGCAGATAAAAAATTCCTGTTAGATGAAGATGGAAAAATTCTTCATTTTGAGTGGCAAAACACAAGTTGGACATGCTAGAATCTCCAATTTTAGGAATTTTCAAAGCTTTACTGAACAAGCCCATGAGCAAGTTGATCTAATGTAGAAATTAGTCTGCTTTGAAGAGGCTGGACTAGATGACCTCCAAACGTCTCTTCTAAACTATTATTTTTTTTTTCCCCTATGAGTTGCTAGGGACAAACTGGTAGGCAATGAGATGAGACTGGACTTCTGCACAGCAAGTGACCCCAGCAAACAAACATGCCCTGCCAGTGTCCATTTCTCAACCTGGAATGCCTCTGTGATGTAAAGAAGCATAATGAGCTTCCACAGTACAGCACTGAAAGGACCTATAAGAAGAACCTAGTAGCTGTTAAATGAATTAGGTGATATTATGAATGTTGTGAGCTGACTGGAGACATAAGCAGTACTGTGTGAGAGATAAAAGAGGCATGCTTAAGGGTTCTGACAGTGAAGGCAGGTGGATTGTTTGATGTAACAGAGGTGAGAATGGAAGTGTGTAAAAAGGCTGTGGTTAAAGGAACAACAGAGGTGATGTAAAAGAAACAGGAGGCTGCAACAATGCTGATTCAAAAGAAAGCCAATGCATATGGGCATGCATATGTTCCTGCCCTTTTTCTACTTTGATGCTGATATGGAGCTTTAGTCTATCCACTCCTTTCAGTATCTCTAGTCCAGTTGTGAGCAATAGCAAAAAAGGTAGATATACGTGCTTTAGCCATATCTTATCTCAGTAATTTTGCAGAGGAAAGAAAGAAATGTTACACTCATGTTTTTGGTCATTAGCTGTTCACTGTATTGGTTTACAAGTATTTAACCTGCATCTTAACATTCTATTTGTCACTCTTCTCACCTAACTTTCTCTTCAGCTGCAAACTGTTCATCCATTTAGAACCTGTTTGTGTTACAGTCTAAAAGTGAATTCTGACTTTGTAATTCCTAACAAAAATATCTAAAAGAGACTGTGTCCATGATTTATCATGCTTACTTATTAATAGAACTATTGATGTTATTTATGCATACTACAGGAATAAAAAAACTACTAAACTTGCAGGCAAACTGGGTATCTAAATACTTATGAGTAATGGGTTCATACTGTTTAAATTGGTTGTTGGGGTTGTTTTTCCTGAAACGTTTCTCTTTGGTTCTAAAGACTTCATCCACAAGGTGATTATCACGTTGAAATATACGGTTGTATAAAATAACTAATATATTTAGATGTCTGTCTCTTTTGTTTAGAAATTTTATTATCAGAAGATGAACATTTAGCACTTGCCTTTTAGAATCATACTGAGGCCACCAGAGTATTGGTTGCAATTTCTGATTACATAGTTGCTGGGACATGTCTTTAGGAATCAGCTGAAACTGTTTTTACTATAAAAGTGGTACAAGAGCATCCACGTGAGTATCACAGGAACTATCGTATTCTATGTATCATTAATAGAGATACAGTAGTACCATGCATGAAATTCAGACTCAGTCAAAATCTTTTGAGATGGGCAGGAGGACAGATGCAGGATTTTTGCCTTTAAAATCCTCATTTATTTGTGAAAGTTGTATCTGTATACATTTTAGAAGCTCTGTGACATTCAGGAAGAAAGAGCAGTACCAGCTGATTCTGTGTTACGTGATACAATAGAACCTGACACATCTCAACAATTCACCCCAAATTTGAGACACCATGTTTCTACTTGAGGGTAACAACTGCCTGAGGCTACCACATGTAATTCTGGCAGGACAGTCAGTGTGCTGCAAGTACTGCAAAATCTTAAATAACACTTACACTACTCAAGGTAATGCAATTCTGCTGCTCATTTTAACAGTAAAATTTATCTGCTTAATCTACTATGTTGTAACAAGTAAATCCTGGTGGTTCTGTTTATCAGAGCATGTATGATAAAATACATGCAAATATGCATGAAAAACCAAATTGTACTTGCTTTAGAAACAAGTTTATCTTAAAGACCATCCCTATATAATTAGCTCTAGTGAAAGTTGCTCTTATGATAGAACCCTAAAGAAGGTACAGCTACTTTGCCCAAAGTAATTTTGTTCAGAATAACTCTGCCCTGTCTGATGAAAAAAAAATCACCATTGACAAACCTTCAATCTTTGGGTGATTTTTGATGAAATACTTAGTGATAGTTGTTCTTGTATCTTATGCATCTAATGATGCAAACACTAAGTGACTATGGATTCTCAACAGCATCCTGGACTGTCTAATGAAATAATGCTGACCTATATGACCTATGTGCTCTGATATGAGCAATGAGAGGAGGAAAAGGGGAAATTCTTGTATCTGAAGTTGAACTGTAGATGTAATGGCAATGAGTCATGGCAATGAATAAGGGAACTGGGCTTGTTTAGCCTGGAGAAGAGAAGGCTGAGGGGAGACCTCATCACCACCTACAACTACCTCAAGGGAGGTTGTAGAGAGGTGGGTGCTGGTCTCTTCTCCCAGGTGATGGGGGATAGAACAAGGGGAAATGGCACCAAGCTGTGCCAAGGGAGGTTCAGGTTAGAGATAAGGAGGAAGTTCTTTACTGAGAGGGTCGTCAGAAGCTGGAACAGGCTGCCCAGGGAGGTGGTGGAGTCACCATCCCTGGATGTGTTTAAAGAGCGGGTAGATGAGGTACTTAAGGATGTGGTTTAGTGGGTAGACAGGAGCGGTTGGACGTGATGATCTCAGAGGTCTTTTCCAACCGAGCGATTCTGTGTGTGTGTGTGTGAGATTCTGTGAGTCAGTTCAGGGTTTTTAGTAATAAAAGTAATGACAGACTGGGTTGGAGACCAGGGAGAAGATGGAGTAGGAGAGCTGGAACATGTGAGTGATTTCCAGATTCGTGAAAGGAACTGGATGGAACTGTTAGAAATCTGAGGGCTAGGAGAGGCCTGAAAAAGACAAGGAAGTTTGTGGATATTAGGGTACAATGGAAAAGCTCCATAGTATTTGAGAAGCATCTGGCTGCTGAAGAGAAACTAGCAGGATCATGGATATCTCTGAAGTGGAAATGGACACCAGAAAAGGTGAATCAAATAGTGAGATATGGTGAGGAGCTTTGTGGATAAACTTGAATAGGAATAGAACCCCTCTTCTCTCCTCTTCTATCATGATTTTTGTCCCATAGTCTCTTCAAATGTCGGTAACTATGGGACTGCCATCTTGAATTCCCATCTCCTTTTCCTTTCTCAAGCAAAGACTGGAAGACCAGGGAGAGCAGATGAACTGAGGCTGAAGACTGGCTGTTATCAGGTGAGGAGACTTGCTCGACTGGGCAGCTGTACTTGGTCTTAACCAAGAGTACTACAGAGAGAAAATTTTAAGCTGAGCTGCAGTCCTTGGAAGTACTAGAGGTATAAGCAGAATTGTATTTCAGCTTACTATAAGGACAAAGGGGGACAGCTTTTGGGGGATGACTTTGCTAGACTTATTTTTGCAAGTTTTGTTAATTTGTTTTGCTATTTTTACTATTTTTCTAATATTAACTCTGACATATTAGAAACAAATGTCAAGTATCAAGAGCAAATATGAGACATTTTGTGAACAGTAAGCTAAGAGCTGCCCTCTTTTTTTTTTGTTCAGATGCCGTTCTAATCTTTCATTTAGATACCACCTATCAATACTATGAAACAATGTCACACATAATGAAGTATAAAAAGCGAGTCACATTAATTGACTGCTCTGTTTATTTAGATTCTTCATAGGAATTATGTTCACTTAAATGCTCAGTTTAAAGGAAGAAAGCTCATTCATTGCTGAGACAGAAGCTATTCCTTTTAAACAGTATATTCCCACACTGCAGGGCAGATCTGTCACTGCTGGAAAAGTAGAAGCTCAAAATCAGAATGAACTATTTCTGTTTCGAAACCAGTATGCAATAAGTTTTGGACTGAGTTTTCAAGTCAGTAATGGTCCTTGTACAGTTACTGCATTTCAGATGTCAGACATCTAAGACTATGAAGGGACTTAGATGCAACCAAGTGAATGTTACAGCACTTAAATACATCTTCAGCAGTCATCACATCACACACACTACACTGTTAGACAGCAGGACACCCTGTAAATGAGAGTTATACTTAATTTTGAATTACTATTCAAAATGGGACCTACACATAACAAAATGCTCATCATGAAGCCACCTAAGATGGCCAGTAGGAAAAACCATGGACAAAGGAATTCTTGTATCTTGTCCTCACCCAGGTGACAGAAGTCTTTCAAAAGCTGAATCAAGAACTGAAATCTTGCTTTTCCTTCTCCATAACATAGCTGCTCAATGCTCAGCACAGTGGCAGAACTTGGGCCAAGTCTGACTTCAGTGGATCAAAATATAAATCCATGTCTACTGTCACCTCTCACTAAGAAATGTCGTAAATGCTAGGCTACATGGCACATCATGTGTGAGAACTATGGAAGTTATGGCTTTGTCAAAAGGAGGAATCTAATATTCATCTTCTTATCCCCAAACTATCCAATGAATATTTAATAGACACATATGTATGTAGCTTTTGGAACAGCAATGGGAATCCCTGAACACTAGCCAAGCAAACTCCTCTTCTGCACAGGGAAGTATCCACAGGCTGGTGTTAAAATATCCCTCCCACAATTCCTGATAATTTATAGTCTAATAATCTGGAAGGTGAAAACAAAGTTTAAATGTCCCTTAGCCAAAGAAACCAGGTGTCTTGCTATCTTGAGTGAATCCCTAAGGTATCAGAAAACCAAACAAACCGCATTCTGTACAGTTCTGCACAGCAGGCATTCAAAGCAGATGCAGATATGCACTCTGGATACATCCTGACTCAATAAGGTGTTCTGAAAGCACCTAGCCCCTTTGAATATAGAAGTGGCAAAACACCTTGCCTGCATATTCAGAGGAGGATGCCAAGTGACAAGGGAACCATCACCCAGACTTTGCTCATTTCTGCATAAGGCCAGAGGGAGATGTGCAGGTTTCTGGTCAGCCCCTGTGGAAGATAGCAGAGCCACGCCGAGATGGTATTTTTATGAGAAAGACAGGAATGGGGCTGCAGCTAAAAACTAAAGATGGATAGAAAACATCAGCAGACCCACTGGTACCTTGTTCGATTCTCAGTTCCTCTGAATGCCTTAACTGTTGAAGCCATGCCATATAGGAACAATTTCACAGTCACTGCTCTTTTTGCCTGAATCACTGGAGCCCCCTAAATAAACTAAACCTACAATCCAGTTCATTTTCAGCAAAGTAAAATTCACAAAAGAAACCTCTATCAAACTCTCGTTTATAGCAGCAAAAGCCTTCAGTGAACAGACAGAATAAAATTGGCTGGAACTTCATAAGTTATCTTCCAGCAAGCAACAAGTGTGGCCGAGTCCAAACAGGAATAAGGGACCACACTTTTATCTACTGCCTCCACTTCTGCCTGTCAGGGCCAAAGCTTATTATAGCAAATATGATGGTATTTTTACAGAATTTTTAACAGATTCCAGTAATCAATACAACCAGTTTAGCATAAACAGGCCTGATTATCATGTTCATACCACCGATTAGCAGCTGTTGCTAACTGCTACAAACTACCAACAATAGATTACTGCTCTTGCTCAATTACTTTTCCATCTGCCAAGTATAAGTTTTCTATGACAATGATTTATAGGATATCTCACTGCAGCAAGGTTCATCATCAAGTTTTAGTAAGCTTATGTCATGTAGCACATACAAAGTTTAAAGATAGCTAGAAAAAGAAATGTTACATAAAATTACAGTAGCCTGGCCTAGTGTCTATCTGCAAAGGATATGTTCACAAATGTCCAGTAGGATAAGAATTGTTTCAAATTAGGTTCTGCAGGTCCCTTCTGTTGAGACTTAAAAAAAGCAGAGGCATCTGCCTCTCTAATCTTAGGAAGCTAAGCCATAATAAGCTACTTCAGATGGTTACTCTTTACACCAGTCCTAACTGCCGCTGAGCAATCACTGATTATCACTGGCCTTCATTCAAGTGACCCTGAAGTATTTATAATGATCTGAAGCAAACACATAGATACTTTATGTCATCATCACTTTCAATACCTTCTGTCTGAATAATGAGTTATTTTGCTGTCAACATTAACTTGGTTTTAGTTGAATATATAACTGTTGCATAAATGTTCAGGATAATATGCACATACAAACACACTAAGATTGCCAAGACAACCTTGAAAAACTGAAGCTCTGAAAAGCACTAATTGAAATTAAATAAAAATGAATACAAGACAATACATTTGCAGGAAAACAGCTTAGAGGTAACAAGTGACTCAAATACAGAAATTTACTATTTGCCTGAGTGGCTTCTAATGTAACAAATACAAAATGTCAGAATCTTTTATTTCTTCCACGTCCAAGAACTTAGAATTACAGACTAGAGATCAAACCCCAAGGTCAGCTGGTGCTTGCTGTGGCCTCTCCACTATTCATCCCTAGATTTTGATGGAGAAGGAAGTGAGAAAGTCTTCCCCAGCACTCAAAGGAGGCTCCAGAAAATTATAGGCCCATCAGTCTTACTTCAGTCCCTGGGACAGTTACGGAACAAATTCTCCTGGGGGCTATCACAAGTCAAATGAAGCACGTGATTGGGTAAAGCCAGCATGGATTCACCAAGGGTAGATCACGCTTGACAAACCTGATTGCCTTCTACGACAAAGCAACCTGCTCAGTTGACACGAGGCAAGCCGTGGAGACTGTCTACCTTGATCTGTCCAAAGCTTTTGATACAATTTCCCAAAGCCTACTCCTACAGAAACTGATGCATTATGGTCTAGACAAGTGCTCCGTGTGGTGGGTGGGTGTGGAACTGGCTGACAGGCTGCACCCAGAGGGTGGTTCCAAACAGCATTTTTTCAAACCGTCAACCTACAGGTAGGGTCTCCCGGGGATCGATATTGGGCCCAACGCTGCTTAATATCTTCATAAGTGATCCGGATGATGGAATTAACTGAGTGGGGAAGTGGACACTTCAGAAGGGAGAGCCACCCTGCAGGAAGTCCTGGATAGGCTGGAAGAGTGGGATAACAAGAACCTTATGAAGTTCAACAAGGACATGTGTAAGGTCTTGCATCTGGGAGAACATAACCCAGGACTGGAGCACAGGCTGGCATCTGCCTGGCTGGGGAACAGCTCTGTGGAAAAGGATCTGGGCATTCTGGTGGATAACAAGCTCAGTATGAGTGAAGAGTGCTGCTGAGGCAAAGAAAGCCAGTGGGATGCCAAAAAAGGCATCACCAGGAGAGGTAAAGAAATCATTAGCTCACTCTACTCAGCACATGTCAGGCCACACCTGGAATATTGTGTTCAGTTTTGGTTCCCTCTTCGCAAAAAAGATGTGGAGAGGCTGGAGAGCGTCGAGAGAAGGGCCGCCAAGATGATCAAAGGACTTGGAAGGCTGCCACGTGAGGAAAGGCTGACAGAACTGGCTTTATTCAGCCTTGAGGAAACAGGGCTTAGGGAAGACCTTATCACCATGTTCCAGTATTATTCTTTAAAAGAAGATGGAGACTCCCTTCTTAAAAGGAGTTACATGGAAAAGATGAGGGGTAATTGGGTACAAGTTACTCCTGGGGAGGCTCTAATTGGACACAAGGAGAATTTTACACAATGAGAACAATCAGCCATTGGAAAAATCTCCTCGGGGAAGTGGTGGATTCCCCAGCACTGAATACGTTTAAGATGCAGCTGGATAGGGTGCCGGGCCACCTTGTCTAGACTGTGCATTTGCCAAGAAAGGTTTGACCAGATGATCCTTGAGGTACCTTCCAATCTGGTATTCTATGATTTTTACCAGAGTTATTTCAGAGTTCTGCATGGACTCTTCAGATATCAGCAACACTGGACAAGAGCTGCTCTTCGACTCAAAACTGCAGATTATGCTGTGTTCAACTGAGTGTCCCATATGCAAAACCAAGACTATGAACTGGTCTTATTAATCTTGATTAATCTAAAGCTAATAATTTAAAGAATTTTGGTGAGTGAAGCCACTTTAATTGTAACTACCATGTTTATGCCAAGGTATGTTCTTTTTCAAACGCCTCAATACAAATCACTCTTAGAAAGAATAAAAGGATTGCAGAGTTCAACATACAGGTGTTCAAATGTCTCTCACATGAAGGTGAATTTGGGAAATGCTAACATGATAAAATGCAACAACTGTCTTCCCCAGAACAGGCCTAAGTCAGACCCCAGCTTTATTAATTGGTTCAGCTCTATGTAACTCTGTTTAATTTACACATCTGAAGAATTTGCCCAAAAGGTTTAGATTTTTCTTCATATCATGCATGAAAGGACTTATTTATGAGCCATGAAATGTCTTGCAAGAGTCGTTGTGTTTTAAGGCTTCACTTACCTAACAGTAACCAGATGGAAAAAACCCCGAACATCAGCACCTCCCTTTGGTACAATTAATTTGATGAAATTTACTGAACATGTATTCAGTGCATGGCACAAAAAGCTCACAAATTTAAGACTGTTTCCTGTATACAAGTATCACAAAACATATATGGGCAGCAAAAATACCAGCTTTGAAAGCTATCTGCTATAGGACACTTCATTCTTTAGAACTACATATAGCAGCACGATAAAGTTCTGACAAAAGCAACAGCAAGTAACATGCTATAAAATATTCATTATTCTGAATGTCTACCGCCAGATGTATGCTCTGTACAGTTACATTTTATGTTTGACAGCATGGTACGGTACAAGTAGAAAGAAAAACAGATGAGAAAGAGCTACAGCTTAAAATCAAGATTCTTTTGTTACTTATTCTCTTTCATTACGAGCAGAAATAAAGAGCTAAAAAAGTGCAAAAAACACCAACTAACCAAATGAATAAAAGAGGACAAAGGAAAAAACGAATTAAGGACAAGCATAGTTAAAAATTCAAACCTCCCTTCCAGCAATTCAGTACTACTAGCTAGTGTGGTAAAGCTAACAACATTCACTTAGCCTCTCAATTCTGTAAAGACGCTGTGACCTGACGTTAAAAACTCAGTATTTCTTGCCAAACCAATATGACAATGACCTCCAACATTTAAAAACACTGAAGACCCTTTTTTGTATAATTACCTTGTGAAGTCAGTCATCTCCATCATAATCACACACATTCTCTTGGCCAGAACAATGATGTCATTGCTGGTATCGTCCCATATTTCAATCTCTGCATCAAGCTTACTCTTGACTTTTTTGAAGTCAGCCACTTGCTCAGCTATCTTTTCCTTTTCAGCCTCGGGCAGTTGAGTCATCTTGGCCTGAAACATCAAATAATTTGATTTGCAAAATGTCTTATGTCAGAGTGGTTTTCTTTCTTTGTTGTTTTGTTGGTTTTGAGGTTTTTTGTGTTTTGTTTTTTTTTTTTTTAAACAAGACTACTGGATATAGTTTAATATATAGTTTAAACACTCTGGCCTGAGCCAACTGTTCCAGCCTTAGCACTTCTGAATTTCACAATCTCTATGCTGTCATTGGGTTGGGCCAAATAAATTACCTCAGCGTAATGGGGACAGTGGCGTCCACGAAACTATTAGTATTAACATAGTGAGAGAAAGAAGACTAAATTATTCCAAAGTGCCTTTAAGAAATATGACTGATAGATTTATCCTTTTCCTTAGAGATGAAGAAACCCAAGTATTTTTAAGTATGCAAGTTACAAAAGGAAATATTCTTTCAGGTAGAAAAGAACAAAGGAAAATATTTACTTGTCCTAAAACTTTCAGGTATGCTTGACCTCTTTCCTGAGAAGGTTCTACAATAGTATTTTAAGAACTGAGAAACACTTAATTAGTCAAATACGCATCTTCTGTCTTTGAAGGATATAAATAAACAGATGAACATGTCAGAAGTCAGTATGTGAATAAGGTTACAAAAAAGTATCTTGAATACCAATAGGAAAATACCAAATATTCAGATCAAGCCACAGCCAAATAGGGCTCAGGCAGAACACAAGCCAGTACTTCACTGTGGCTCCAGACTGGACTGTTTGCAAGCATTCCACTGGCTAGAAGTGTTTCAATCAAAGGTTTAGTATAGCTAGAAAAGTGGGGTGTTCTGGGCAAGTTCAGACTATTGAATCAGAATATTCAATCTATACTGAATGCATGTATTCCTCCTGCATTTAAGCATTAGTAAAGTATTTAATATATAAAGAGAGAAACAACTTCTGAAAATGCAGCATGGTGAGAGAAATATTTTACTTAATATTCTTCTTTGTGAGCAAGTTTATCAGTCTGCTCCAGACAAGGGTCAGATACACTTCCTGTGCCAGAAACAGGCCAGGTAGCAGACAGGGGCTAAGGTGTTATGTGGCCATATAGCAGTCCTGGCCCTTCGTAACACCTTCTAGCACAGGAATAGAGGAGACACTTTGGCCTGTTGATCTTGATGGCCCTACTACCATAGAGATTTTTATCTATCACTTCTGTGAAGTGCTCCATGTCTTGCACTGCAGGCCATCAGAAACTCATACAGTAACTATTAATGCATTGTAATTATACTGCAATTAAACAATAAATATTTTGTGACTTATTCTTGTTCATAAAACATCTATCATCCATAAAACAGAAAGTTGAGGCAGTGGCTGATTACTTATAATTAGTGTAACTAATCAGGGTAAGCAGTTCAGTATGTAATGCACGTGTTTTTCAAGCCATGCCACTTCAGAGATTTTATTTATGCTTGAATCACTCTGTCACAAGGTTAATTTTCCCATTTATATGAATTACTGGAAATTACACGACTCCCGAAGTATAACTATGCTATAATTTCAGTCACAGAATTAGAAAATGTAACTATTTTAAGGAATACTTTTCCTGTTTTGTTTAAAAAAACAAAACCACAATAAATAAACAAACAAACAGAAACAATAAAAAACCCAAACCAAACCAAATCAAATCAAAGAAACCAGAAAAGCCCACAAGACATCTTTCTCTTGGCTTCAGGATAAGCTTAACGGGAAAGGTATGAAACAGACAAAAGTAAGAGTTGGGCTACAGAGTCAAGAGAACTGAGGTACAGCTTTTCATAATCTAACACATATTTTGCTGATTGGTGGACGTTTTATGGCAATAGTCCTCAGATTCAATACTGTTTTGAGTTCAAGAACACAGGCCTAGATCTGGAAACAAGAAGGAAGATGACATTTAAATGAAAACTGTGACATACAGCACTCCGCTATGTGCCAACAAAAATGTGTTTCAGGTGGAATGAGACACATTATCCACTGGAACAAAGGGGCAAGGAAACAATTCTGACCTTGATTTTTCTTTCATTTCCCTCATACTGCTTTAAAACCACGTACAGCAACAAAATAAAACAATTGTACAGACAGCCTTTTAAGTGTACATGTGATTTTGTATCAAAATAGACAACATAATGGTAAACATGAAATAAAGATGTAAATTGAACGACTGCTACTACATGAGTGCAGGTTTATTCTGTCCACCAGGAGAAAACGATTTTTTGTCATTAATTCTAAGACAAAATGTTTTTTATTGCAGTAGCAGATAACAGAGTTAAACCTAGGTGAGAGAAGTTATATTGTTTATCTTTTTCTTTCTTCTATTACAAAAAAACCCCATAGTATATATCTTTTCTTTAATTTCCTTGAACTAAGTCTTCAGAAGGCAATTTATCCCTGGTAGCTGGGAGTCTCCAACACCGCTCTGCATTGTCTCATTTGCAGCTTTACTTACCATATAAGATTGGTGTTTTGTTTCATTTCAGCCCCTTCCAAGTTTCAGTATTACTCACCATTGAGATCCCAAGCCAAAGAGCTGGCCTTCTGCCTATCTTTGTCTCTGGCTGTACTCTAAGGAATTGACTTTCATATAAAGTTATGATTACTTCCTGCAAGTTTTAGACTACAGTTTTTCTTTCCTGATTCCCTAAAGCAAATTTCTGGGTAGATCCACACCACCAAAATTCTTGAAGGAAGGGCCACAAGAAGCATAATACATTCAAGGAATTGTTTGTGTTATTGAAGACTCCTTCTGTCTGAAACAGAAGTGAGCCGGATAGACCCTTTTCAAAGGGAAGAATCTCTCTTTGAAAATTATTTAACATGTCCTGCTTTGTAGCTTGCGGTGTGTCATGTAACTACAGGGGAGAGGAAAACTCTGTTTTTCTACAGTTTCTTAGCTTACAAAGAAAAGAGACCACACTCTCCAAATGGAGCACATGAAAAACTTTTCAGAGCTTTTACCAAAAGGAATAAAACATAACAGGCCCTTCACATACTATAGTTATAAGATAATGGCGGGGATATAAGACCCGATTAATGTCCTTGCTTTGCCTTAGTTGAGAACTATGCTCTTCATTCCACCACAGACTCGGCAGCGACAAGAAGCCATCTCACCTATGTTCTTACTCCCCTGCTGCAGTCTCAGCCGAACATTTGGTAGAAGTGAACAAGATCTCTCCAAATCACTCAAAGGACAGGAATACATTACACTCAAACTGCTTTAAAATGGTAACAATTGTGATGTTTAATTGTTTTTTCTTGAACAAACTTTATAGATCACCATCATATGTGCACATCAGCTGAGCCTGTTTTATCATGAAGGTGAGCATAAGATAGGCACTTACAAAGACACATACAGGTGTGTTTTGAATGCCAATACAGAAGTACTTTTCTTGACTATGGCACAGAGTTAAAAGTGATTCTGATAAAATGAGTAAAATGTGTCCACTACCTATTACAAAAAGTGCTACTTTTTCTGCTGACTGAATAATTGTTCAAGTTTGGATAAAGAGGTGAAAGAGGAAATTCAACAATTCATGGCAAAGTGAATACACAGGATTTTCCCTACGGATGGACTATGTGGGTGTGATACTGACAGCTGGGAGACGCTGCATTTCTTTTGTCAAGTTTACTATCTGCTGTCACCAGCTGTCTTCTTCCAATTTTAATTGCAGCATGCCTCCTGAAGTCCACTGCAGTCCAGCATTCTTTGAACAAGTTTTGACTGTCTCATTTGTGCTGCCATGTCAGTTCCAGTATATTTTCAGATTTATATTTTTACAATTGGATAAAGAGGTAAAGCTATTGGGAGATAATAACAAAAGAACAAACTACTTAAAGTCATTTTTGCATTGGCCTTTGCTCAAAAGTTTGACTTAGATGAGACAATTTCTCTTTGTGCCGGGATAATGGTCCTACAGATGAAGAAGCAACATGTCATGGATCTTCACGAGGGTTCTGTCATTGGTTCTCATATCACCCTTATAAAAAACAAGGGAAATATGATCTAAATGTAATTGTGATTGGGTGGATGTGACACTGGTTAGAAAACTGCTCACAGAAAAGAATGCATGCATGGAGGGATCCATCAGGTGAAATGTTGAAGGGACCTGCCCTGATTCTAGCATTATTCCATATCTTCACTAATGGATGGCATGGATGACAGAACCAAGAGTACACATCACACATACGCAGGGTAGGAGGTGTGGTTTGACATATAAGAGTCTTGGTTTATAATTCAAAGCAGTCTTGAGAACTTGAGACCTGATCTGAAAAAATAATAGGATGTATTTCACCTGAGATATGTACACCTAACAGAAATCACCAGTATGTCCACAGACCTGAGACACAACCTGTTATCAGTGGTTCTGTGGGTGAGGATTTGTAGTTGATCAAAATGTTGTGCTCCTGGCAAAAGGGTAAACCTCATACAAAATTCATTCTAAAGTAAGCATCCAGAAAAATAGTGTAAACCTTACACTAGTGCTTCTTGTTGAGACCACAGCTGGCATAAGACATTTAACAATATGAATAGTCTGGGCACAAAGTTCAAGAAGTCATTAACCAGCTGAACAGCATCCAGGAGAAAAAAAACAGAGATACAGAAAAAAAAGACATACACAAAGCACTATCTTAAAGGATAAATAAAGGGTATTGGAGTTACTTAATCTGAGTTTAGAAAATAAGAGATGATAAATAAGGATCTACAAGTTAAAAAAAATCCCCTATATTTACAAAAAGGAAAGCTCAGATCTTCTGTGTCCTTGCAGGTAAGACAAACTAATACGTGTAATTGCAACAAAAAAGAAACGTATAAAGAAAAACTTTCAAGTAAATGAACAATTCCACTAATGAGCTAAGTAGAGACAGCAATTGCAATTGCTCTTATACTCATATGTATCGGTAGGAAGCTTATTTATTCTATCCTGGGACAAATGGCTGGATTAGCCTACTTCTTCGGGTTCTTCCCAGTCCTACTTCGTAACAGTATAAAACATTCTACTGCTACAGCCTTGAGTCCTCCATTAACTCTATCTCTTCCCCTTACTGAAATGGGGTACTTGAAGAATTAGCAAGTAAATTAAATACTTTTTATAGCACGTGACTCCTGACAGGGAATCTTTTGCCATGTATTAAGTGTCAAAATTATTATTAGTAGAACCTACTCAATTGCAGTACTTATTTGCATTACACTTGAATTCTCATAATGAGGATTTCAAGCTTCTGTGCAGTTCTGATTAAAAATTTAATTTACTAAGTATTTTAAACTTGGCCTTTTATTAGCAAAATAGCACCTACTTCCTATTAAAGTATGCCAGCATTATGGAGAAACTTAGATGTAAAGTACTTATTACTTGAGTAAGAATAGCCAATTCATTTGATGGCAAATTAACTTCTAAGTAGTGCTTTATCCAAGTAACAATAGGTTCTCGTGGTGTTTGCCTTTGTACCTATTCTCTCTTCTTAGCCAGTTCAGTAAGACTTCCATATCAGCATCTTTTCAGGCCTAAATGTATTTTTAGACATATAATTATGATTAACATTATGATTAACAATAAAGTAATTCAGAGTGGATTTTCTAATTCGCAATATAATATACAGAGTCAACTCCTCACCAATTCTGAATTGTTGTGCAAACACAGCATGCAACAAATCTGTATAAAAGAAGATCTTATTGTCACATGGTTTTGTCTATTTATTCACAACGCAGTCTGCAGAACTCTGAGAAAAAATGTGGGTGGCTGATTGCTTGAAACCATTTCTGCTCTTGTCATCTGTAAGTCAATTATTTATGAACTAAAACATTTTGCCACTTCTTCAATAGCAACATCTAACCTGTAGCAATAACTTTAAAATTAAGCTAAGCTGTTCTCTTCACTAATTTAGTAACTTTAAGCACTTTTCTCCTATCACCAGAACACACATTGCTTTCCATGTCTGAAAATTAACTGGGCCAATACTTACTTGACCTTTTCTTCAACACAAAATCATACGATAATAGGCCCCTAACTACCTCAGTAGAATTACACTGATCATGATGGCATAAATTTCCTCAAGGAAAATTACTGTGTGATAAGCTTGCAGAGTAACTACACAAATTAGACACAACAACCAGAGGAAGACCTAACTTTCAGCTGAAAACTATGTTAGTCCTTGAATCCACAAGCAATGCCTGTTTTTACAACAGCTAAGGATTTGGTCCTAAGGATCTTCTCCGGGGATATAAAACCACCCAATAAATAATATCAGTACTGCTATCCAGTTTAATCACTGAGAGATCTCAGAGCACATTGTCCAAGTTAACCTGCATCCCATGGTGTGGGACAGTGCCATAAGCAATATCATATTCATCTTAAAGATGCAGAATTATCTGAGGGAAAGATCAATGAAGTAACATTTCCAAGATTACCAATATAATTGCAGAGTCAGTAACAAAATCATGAGGCCAAATCTCATCCTGTCATCTCACCACGAACCTAATACTTTCTATACAGAGACAGGTAGATTCTGAAGAGGTTATAGTTAATAATATATTAATTTTTCCTACTTAAGGAAAACAAGATTTGCTAGTTAAGATGCAGCCATTGTTACTAGTGACATATGCACATCACACCTGGTTTTACATGCTGTGGTATGTTTTTTACGTTCCAATAAAAAGAGAAAGAAAAAAGGTGCTTTCACAGGCACTAATTCCCTGTTGGTGCAGTGAGAGATGTGACAATGAAGAAAATATTACACTTTTGACAAAGCAAGAGGAATCAAGAGTGCTGTTATGCAGAACTAGTATCAAAACAGGTATGCCTAAATAAAATTGAATTACTGCACTGGAAATGCCCAAGAGAAAGAACTCCAGAAGGAAAACAAACTTACTCTGCAATCTTGCCACACCACTTCTGGAACACAGTCATTCTTACTGCTACTACTGCATGCAAAAGCCTCGCAATAGCCCAGGAAGTCTGCTGCACAGGAAAAACAAAGGACAAACCCTGCCTAAACCTTAGAATCTATCTATCTTCCCTATAAGATTTTTCATATTGCTAAAGAGGTTCTAGGTATAAATCTTCAAATATCAGTATCAAACAGCAGTCCAAAGAGGCTTTAAATAATTGCTCGTGTTTGCTGCAGCAGCAAATAGATTTGTTCAAAAATTTGTTTAAAAAAAACATACTTGAAGATTTCTGTCAACATGTTGATTTAGGTTAACAAGGTATGTAGCTAATTTAGTCAAAGCTATTAATTGTCTATTAATCTTTTGAGTAACGTGCCATTTATGGCCTTGATACCATAATGTGAAAACTAGGAAAACTGTTCCCCTATACAGATATAGAATCAGGCTTTAAGTAATGACTGCTACTTAGA
The DNA here is from genome assembly GCF_000695765.1 of Mesitornis unicolor. NCBI lineage: Eukaryota > Metazoa > Chordata > Aves > Mesitornithiformes > Mesitornithidae > Mesitornis > Mesitornis unicolor. Next base: position 33,592 of record NW_010164086.1, read on the forward strand.
TCCCCCAAAAAGCAACAGTAACATTTACAGTAACTGTATTATTTTGGGGAGAAACAGAAGTAAAAATAGAAACATATATCCTATACTGTTAAAATACTGTTTTTTCAGATGTATTAGCCATAGCTTATCTATAAATATTTGTCCCTTTCACCTCTCTGTCGAATTCACTGACAGTGCAGATTATATCCTATGTGTGCAGTACAAGGAAAACTGTATCCCAGAGCTCTCTTTCCACAGCAATAACCTATGCCTCTGAATCTTGATAGCCAGCTCCCTACCTAAAACAGTCTTCAGCATTTACTTTTTGCTTTGTGTAGATATCTGGAAGTATGTTATTTATATGTTATTTACGGTTTTCTTTTCAAAGAACGTTCCCTTTACAAAAGTGTTCTGCTTTATCTGGGAAGTAGAAGACGTTGTGTGAAAATGCGATCTTTTAAAGCTTTAGTGGATCTGTTGTTACTACATTAGCATAGTAAACATCTACAAACTACTACTACTACTGTTTTCCCAGTGAGAGAAAACCTTCAAGTCCATTCATTATGGGATACTTATGAAAATATACAAGCACACCATCTGCACCTGTTCCATATAAATTCATAGCATCTTATACGGATAATATTTTGAAGGAAAACCTTGCCTTTCTTAACTACAATAGAAATTTCAGCCTGTGATGTGGGGAAAATGTGCTAAATATTTACAAAGAGCAATTGTAATTGGAAAGGGCAGGTACTATATTTTAATTGCCAATTGTGTTTATTGTGTAGTAAGATTGCACGATGTGATCTTTCACATAGTTGTTACATGTCTCACAATGTTTTAAGAATCAACTGACAATTAACATGTAATTGATATGCACATATTTCATTAGCATTTAGGGTCTTAAAGAAAATAGCTGTGTTTAGTGAATAAAAGAATGTACTTTCTCAAAAACAAATGTGAAATAAAATGCCATTTTCTGGACGTAATTCTTTTTTAGATTGAAAAGTTTCGCTTTTTCCCAACTAGTTCTATCATTTATAATTTCCATTATGGGAAAACTACTAGAATCAATCAAGTGTGAGAGATCTGTTCTTGCTCTAGCTGTTGAGCAAACAAGTAATGAAATAGACATTTCTGGCCCCATACATCTTTCCACTTCAGAAAGTTGTGAATACTGTTTTGCCAAAACATTATTTAAAATGGAAACATAAAGAAGTTTAACGTTTGCTAAATACATCAATTTTGTACCAAGAAACCTTTTGCTATTTGCTTAAAAATGTTTGAACGTAAACAACAAACAATAGCAAGTAATATAGTGAAGTCCTCAGGTTAAATGACGATACAACAGAAAAACCAGATTCAGAACTTCCAAAAATACAGAAATTGTCAAATACTGTCCTACGTTTTTCATACTTTCTCATTAATTCACTAGTTAAGCAACAAACTGCAGAAAAGGTTCACACCTGAACACAGCAGGAAAAGTCTGTAACTCATGCGCTACAGTGGCCAAGATTCCAGGTATATCCCTGTCTCTTGTACATGTGAACTTTCTCACATGTAGAACTTATTTTTGGTTAATACACATCGCAGGCTTCAGTAAGACCCAGCTATAAAGAATTCCTTATTAACCTAGCTTCTGTTAGACCAGGCCACACTTATGAAACTGTGACCTGTCAGAATTTCCTTCAGTAAGTGCAACAGTTTTTCTAATCTACATCAGTCCCTGGAACAGGCTCCCCAGGGAAGTGGACACAGCACCAAGCCTGTCAAGAGTTCGAGGAGTGTCTGGATAACACTCTTAGTCACAGGGTTTAGTTTTAGGTAATCCCGCAAGACGCAGGGAGCCTAGCTTCAGTTAGACCAGGCCACACTTATGAAACTGTAACTAACCTGTCAGAATTTCCTTCAGTAAGTGCAACAGTTTTTCTAATCTACATCAGTCCCTGGAACAGGCTCCCCAGGGAAGTGGACACAGCACCAAGCCTGTCAAGAGTTCGAGAAGTGTCTGGATAACACTCTTAGTCACAGGGTTTAGTTTTAGGTAATCCTGCAAGACGCAGGGAGTTGGACTTGATGATCCTTATGGGTCCCTTCCAACTTGCAATATTCTATGATTCCACATCTTCACCAAGTATTTGCAACTTAATTACACTGTGTTATTCTCTCTCAGGTCATACACTTCGTTTTATGCCCTCTGTACATTTTCAGAAGTCTATTACGAGTTGAACAAGATTTTAATGATTCACTGCATGACTTTAAGTGGCTTCATAGGAACAGTAATACAGTAACATTTTTCCCCTCATCAAACTGCTTTTTAAATAAACTGGTATAATACATACCCTGTCAGTTTTCCCTTCAGTCTGAATACTTGTACGACTACGTGCATCATGGTCTTCTTCAAGGTCAGATACATCTTCTAGCTCCTCAGGTGTCTGGGGGAAAAATGCAGAAAGGGGTTATCCTCTTTTATGGTATTAATGTCAAACATATATCATCATTTGGTCCAAGATAATTGTCTGACAAACAAAAACCAGTCCTGTTCTAGCAGTGCACTGGTTACCAAATGCTAACTAAAATCAAATTGTGTCAGACAGCTCCGAACTAGTTCAGAATAGCCATGCTTTAATTAAAGCAATGACTTTTAAAGTTGGCACTCAGGGTTATTATTTTGTATTTAAATACTGTGTTACTGCCACTAGCAAAGGTGTCTTACAAGAAACCTTTACATGACCAGAATAGATGCTGATGCTTTTAGAATCAAAAGATTTTTCTACTGTTTTTTACAAGTTTTTCTACTACATCTCTTCACTGTCCAGAAATATGCATACGCCCACTCTCCCATCTCCATGTTAGACACAACAGATCAAGCAGACCCTCGAAAGGGTCTAATACTTTGTCAGTGGGAATAACGGGCTTCACAATCCAGCTGATTTTTATTGCTACACAGACATCAAAGAGTGCTTCCAGTCAGCCACGCACTCTGGAAAGGAAAAAACACCTCTTCCCTAGTTTTGCATGTGCCACTTCTAAATTCTATCAAGGAGCACAAGTTCCTGCATTACAGGAAAAATTAAGTGGCCCTAACTTGCTATTTGTATACACAGCATTATTTCATATGCCACTGTTTGTTCTTCCAGTCACGTCAACTGCCATTTAAGCAACACCAGTTTATTACATGAAATCACACACTGACATTACTATAATTTGCTATCCTTTTCTACTGCTGTGGTGTTTTCTTAGGGCTGTCTGGTTTCGCCTGCAGGTGGATAGGAAGAAGTAGTTCTGACAGGTATCAACTAATGACATCAAGCCATCTGCTCAGCAAATGAAAGTTATCCCCAACAGCATTAGGTAAATACACTTACACCTTATTTAGCACATAAGCCTTTCACAACCCTTAAACTGTTATCCTTCAAACAGTTAATACATATGTTGGGGA
>NW_010164087.1:0-5164 GCF_000695765.1 Mesitornis unicolor
TGGCCAGCCCAGCCCTAAACCACGACACCATACTATATGCAATTTATGATCTATAAAAGTAGATACATTCTTTATGGCAGAATCAGGTTTCAAATTAATAATTTATACATGTATAAATTTAGGAATACATGAAACAAACATGAAGTCTTCCAGCAAAATAACCAAGTAAGGTCATGCTTTTAGCCAAAGTCTCCTTCTTGGGCTTTCTTTATCATTTCTGTTTGGATGAAAACATCTGTGCTACCCAGCACAAATGTTACTCAGTGCACAGAACTTCACATGTCATGGAAATACTTGGCATTTTACAGTAAACATTTGCTTGGAAACACAGTAGCCCCAAAGTACAATTTAACCTCTGATTCACTTTCCTAATAATAGTGACTTTCTACGTGTTTTGAAGTGTTTCCCACTACTGGGCTTTTTAGCTCAAAATTAGAAAATCTGCTACCATGGAAAACTTGAGCACTCAGTTAAGAGCTTGGACACCTGGCAGCAGAGGACAGAGGTGGGTCAGAATGCAAGAAGTTTGGTTTCTGCTCAATTCCACTACTATGAGCCCCAAAACTTTTCTTCCTTCAGACTTGTTCCCCTCAGAATTAAACAAACTTCTTTCACTTGAGGTGGATTTCTCTCTTCAACTGCTCTACCACATTTTCTTCTCTTCTTTCCTTCAGTATGACACAGCTGAGACAATGCCTCAGCTACTTCTGCTTCAGCCTTGTTGCCTTGCACCCAACATTCAAAAAATACTGTTCTTTCCAGGCTCTTTCATGAGAAGGCCAAACTTGCAATCCATCCACAAATGTAACATCCACTAAAGTAAACATAAATTTGAAAGTCAGCAAGCCTGCAGGACAAAACCTTCAATTTCCTCACATGACTTCTCACTGGATTATAGAGCTTTCCTCATAACTTCAGACAATTTATATAGCTTAATCAGGGCCCAGCAGATGGAAACTCTTGGAATGAAACTTCAGTGAGTAGCAGCCTGTAATTCTGGGGTGCTTGGTAACAAGAAATATAGAGGGAGAGTTTGAAACAAGAAATAGTGACTGCTGGTCACTTATTATAACAAGACTGAGAAGAAGCCCTTCTTGGACTAGAGCTCATCTCGGATACTACAAGTGTTCTTCAAAGTCATAAAACTTATGTTAATTAAACCATGGCCTCCCCTGTCCACCCTGAATAACTAAGCAGAATAACACAAAACATTAACTAAAGGGAAGAAATTTGGCAATAGTGAAGTCTAACAGGACAACCGGTATAAACAGAATGCTTAAATTTCGCTTGTGAGTGACACTCATGCTAAAAGCTACTACTTGTTTTAGAGTTACTGACAATTTAAAATTACTGGCTCTGGGACAGACATTAATCAAGGACTATGCAGAATATGACTGGCAATCTCTTACAGACCAACAATCAGACTGAAAAATACAAATGTCTCAAGCATGACATATTCTGAACTATCACTAATTCTAAAACAAGTAATAGTGTCTCCAATATTCACTTGCAATTGCTTTATTAAACATGTTCTAACCAGCAGCTATATAATAAAATATTTGTCAGTAGGAATCATCATTTAAAAATAACTGTGATGGATTTATCTGAATGGAGTGGCAACTCCTATACTCAGTGCTCTGGAAGGCCCTACCAGCACTGTATGACAGAGGAATTTCTGTACTGTAGAGGGTGATATTGAGTACACCCTACAGCTGCACCCCTTTGCAGGATCCCTGCCTCTGAGAAAGAGCCTTGTGTCACCCCTACTGATGCTTCCGGAGCATGACAGGAGCCTCACATAGTTATGACTCAGCCTTTCTAGGAGATGCAGTGGACTCCTGACACTTGCAGTCCTAAGAGGCATAACCAAGGACTTGAGAGTGCCAGTCATTGTGTGCCCAAAGAACTGAGGCTACCTTAATCCAAACCAGGAATATCTGGAAGAAATACAGAAGAGATTACTTTATTTAACTGGGAAGCACTCCACACTGAAGTTAACTTACAGACTAAGTTAATGTACTTGAACCTTGAACCGCAGAACAACAGAGGGCTTCACTCCAGCAAAACAGCAAGGCGGAGGACAGAGGAAAAACACACAGCCTGAGGCACAGAAACAAACAAACAAACAAACCCCAACGAAACAAAACACCAACAAAAATATTCTACTTCACCTCAAGAGGGCTTTATTTAGAAGTGACACCTAACATGCTGCTAAATTCTTTTAAGAAAAAAGTGCCATGAGGAGTGAGATTGGAAAAACTGATAGGAAAGCATGGACTTTTTACCTGCTTCATCCAACCCTTGTTTTCCTAACACGAAAGGAAAACAAGAGTCAGCTAAGGCAAAAGGAGGCACTCTTGGCTCATCCCCTGGCCAAGGTCAGAGACAAACCAAATTAGGAGCACTATGGCACGGACTGCAAGCTTCAACAGGACCAACCAGTCTGTGCCTCAACTGGCAGAAACTCTGGAGATATAGAAGTATGCAGCCTCTTTTAAAGAAGCAAGTCCTGAAAGCAGGGATTTGCTCTCCACATTATTTTTCGCTGAAAAGATCTCTAAAGCAAAATGATCTAGTATATTGAAGAGCTTAAATAACTGTGACAAATGTTATTACATAGGAACCGCAAAACCAAAGTGAAAATTGTACTACATTCAGACCTATCAGCTGCAAGTCTGCATGAACCAAACTGTGATACCACTCAGTGGAACACCATTTTAACTACATTTCTTTAAAAGTGTCACTTAGCCCTTGAAATCCCCATTAAATTCTTTTTCCTCAAGAGTACACCAAAATGTTAACCTAGACCATATCAGGGACATCACAAATAGTTGGGTATAATGCATGCTATCTAGGTCCGAAACAGCAGGTTCCTGTTTGTAAATAACATCCCAAGATGCATTATTCAATACCACTTTCAAGGATAAATAGGAATTAGTTTAGCAAGTCTGTGTAATTATATTTTTTTCCTTTAGCATTTAGTTACTCTACTCCCAACAAGACTGACCAGTGTTCTACTATAATTAAAACCAGAATGAATAACCACAATATATACATATATTTCTACTAGAGAAATTACTAGGCTCTTGATTTACTATTTAGTCATGCCCTTCTATCTTAGCATTTTGTTACTCAATAGTTTGTTTTTTAATTTTTTGCATTTGTTTTCTAATTTCTGTTGGGAAAAGCAGCTTTTTCCCATGCAAGTACTACTGTCATGATAAACAGATGAACAGTAAAAGAGATGAGAATAAGAGATAAGAATTTCTAATCTTACTTTTAAATGCAACTGTTTAGTTTATAAACAAAATATTTCTAAAAGAAAGATAAATGATTACTTGCTGATGCCTGTACTTGCAAAGGATCTACTCTCCTCTTCACTCTGAATTTACGGCAATGATGACTTCTACACCAAGCAATTTCTCTTTTCTATTATTTACTCAAAGTTTCTAAACCCAAACTTTAAAAAACAACAAGCGAGTGTTCAGTTCAATCAATGTCTCTCTGGAGCAATTCAGCATCTTAAAGGACCCACTGTTTTCCTCCTCCTCCTCGAGTTTGTAACATTTTTATAACCTGTAATGATCTCAGCACAGACCTAATCTTGCAGCCCTAATGCAGACACTGTAAACACTGAAAATGTTGCCTGCTAAAGAACTACAGAATTGGGTCTTAGTACTTACAATTAATCTTGGGGGAAAAAAAAACAAACAACAAAAACAACCACTTTTCCCCAGGACCCAGACCAGGTTTTAGGGGGTTTTTGCACCTTCCTGTCTTACTTGCTTCTCGCAAGGACTCAAAAAAACAAAAGATATGTCAATTAAGTAGTTCTTCTGTCATTTAAAAAGGGACAAGCACACTATTATTCCAGAACATGTAATGTGCACTTACCAGACCATTGCAGTTGCTTAAGGCCACTTTAGTTGTACTGTCTTGGTCTTGCAAATATCCTGTGTAATGACAGTGGTCTAAAAAATCATGCTTCCATTGTGGTCCATCTTTCCCCCAGTATTCTACTGTAAAATGTCTGGACACCAAATCTGTGTTGAGAGTCAGGTTTAAATGAAAGTGCTTGCCATAGGCAGAAAGTTTAAAAAATAATTTAGATGCTGCCAGTTCTTGGTCATAAGGGTCTATACTCCTCCTCCTCCTTGAAGGTTTAGCATTTTTCACAGTAAAGCTGAGGAAGGCTCCATTTTGATCAACCCTTACTGGGATTGTTAGTTGGTAGTGTTCAAGGTAAGACAGGAATTCCTCTTTGCAATCACAAGGTAAGACAATCCAGGCAGTGGGCATAGAAAAGAAGAAAATATAACAGGAAACAACAAGTAGTAGTATAAACATAAACCATATTTGGCTAAATCTCATCACCCTCATGAGTAAGTCGTTTTCAGGTAAATGCAAGATGGAGAGTTTTACTAAATAAAATAAAATGTTCTTTTCTTTCTATGTCAAGAAAACATGTTCAGTTTCCTATTAACCTGATGTCACTGGAAATACAAGTTTTTAATTACATATCTTTATCCTATTTACCCAAAATATGTAAACATTTGGGGCTAAATTCTACCTAAGAAGGACGTACTCTTCCCAGTGATACCATTCAAAGACAAAAGCTATTAGATCCACCTGCAAGAATAAAAACAGTAGTAATGAAAAGTATTATATTGTAAAAACATGTAACCTATAAATGTTAATGGATCAAAATAAGATTAGATCCTTACTTCCTAGTTTAAAAACACATGTTAATGATGTTATGGCAAGTCTCTAAATTATTATCAAGTACAACATTTTACTAGATTTAATTTGCAAAGCTTTCCTACAGTTAAAAGTAGACAAAAACAAATTAAAACAACAATTTAATCAGATGTGCTATATTTAAACTTCCATGACAATGAATCATGATAAAACTAAGAGCAGAGCCCATACAGTCTCATGAATTATACAAACTGGGTTTAGAAAATATTACCCAAATGCAATGCAAAAATCTATGCTTCTTGTCAGCTACAGAAGTCTGACCCCTACCTTGAGAACTATATGAAAGCTTGTTGTCACTGTGAAATTCCGCTGAAACCATGACTAGGCTCAAAATCCATGTCCACTTCTTCCAAAAAAAATCCATAATTTAGAAAAACAGAAAGCTGGGGTTTCCCCCCCCCCCTCC
>NW_010164087.1:5234-7084 GCF_000695765.1 Mesitornis unicolor
ATGTATTTTATATTACTTCCAAATTAACTATTGGATGTTTCACTTTTTGACAGGTATTCTTTTCCAACAACCTGTATTTTCTTCTATATCTGCAGTCATTTTCTCAATTAAAAATAAGTATTTGTAAGATTCCTTAAGATATCAGTAAGACATTAGACTGGATAGTTAACTGAACTTGTTCCATTTCTTTTCCTGAAAAACAAAAGAAAATTAGTCAAGGCAAATTCTTTCTATTAAAACAGATCGATACTGCAAAACACTAAGCCACCATAATGAACTACACAATATAACATTCTGAAATAATATTCAACCATTATCATTTTCATGGTTCAAGTTAACAACCTTACAAAAACCATAAATCACCATTAACCTTGAACTAGCTCTATATGGCTTACAATGCACATATCTCCTTTATGTTAAATAGGCATAAGAATTCATAAAATTAAGGTTTCTTGTTGCTCAAATACTGTGTTCAGACTCGTTCCAGCTATAATCAATGCTATGCACTTGTTGATTTCAGCAGTGAATAACTAGACCCAATACACTGGTAGACAAAGGAAGAACCTGGGAAAGAATCCAGAGTACAGTTATCTGATCTTTCTGCAGCATGTATTTTGTTATTTACCAAAGAACAAATTTCTGTATTTGAAACTATTCAGCATACACATTCTAAGTTTTCAAATATTTGTTGTATACATATTAACTACAATTTGATGTAGTAGAATACATTTTTATTTTCATTTTGCAGGACACGGGATTGAGCAAATAACATGTTACTTTCCACCCGCACTTTTTTCTTCCCCACCTTTTAAAACACTATTGCAGTAATACCAGAAAACAGCTTTATCTGTGGCCAGGGATTAAATGGAAGGTCTACTCAGCCAACTAATAGTCCAGTATCATGGGATACAAAACCATGTGTTGTGTCAGCTGGTACTAATCATTCCTCTTAAGCACTCTCAGCACACCTGTGCATACAGCAAACTGCAAAGGCAGACAAGGGAGAAACAGAATACGCAAGAAGGTAAAAGTCTTTAAAAACGAATTTCCAAAAGCATACGTAGTCATTTACACACACACCGGATACATTTGCCTTTCTAAAATTCTGGGAGTGATTTACAACATTCATTCAGATGAGTAATACCCCTGCAGCCAATGGATTATTTGTAAAGATTAAAGAATCATAACATAAAATATCAAGAAGAAATCAACATCATGCAAATGCTATTCACTAACATCACAGTGAATATTAGGAAACTCCTTAGCCAGTTTGAAATGCATCTAATTATTACCATGTAAATGAGGTTAATCTGATTATTCCAATACCTGCTTTTTAAATAACTTTCAAGACAGCACACAAGATTTAATCAGGTTTGTAGAGGGAATAAAAAATACTTTGCAAGCATAGCTCAGACTCAGTAGTATTTTTTTTCTAGAGAAGCATAAGGATTTAGTGGTGCCATTCACACGTGGCAAGGCCTCAAAGGATATTAATAAAAATCTCTGGTCTGGCCTTACACATAAAACTTTTATTTCCAACCTAATATTTAATTACAGCTTTTAGACTTTTACAAGTTTTGAAGAGACATAATCCCATACTCTTCAGCTACATTCGTATATTAAAGGATGTGCCTTGTTTCCAATCTGAGAACATCCATTTTCAAATTCCAATCACTGAATATTGCTTTACTCCTGTCTGCTAATGATCTGCTTTCTTCTCCTTGCATGACTAGTTATAATCTTATACAAGCACCTCTTGAGACTTCCTGATAAGCAGCTGTGGTGGATTAACTCTGGCTGGCTGCCAAGTGCTCCAGTTTGGGTCCCCCATGGGATCACAAGTCCTGCCA
>NW_010164088.1:0-4317 GCF_000695765.1 Mesitornis unicolor
GAGGTTGGCTTGGCTGTTGTGAGGGCATAGCTGGTACCTTGCCTTCTGTCTTCGTCCAAGACCCCTTCTTTGTAGGTTTCTGCTGCCTCCTTTTTTCTCCTGATCTTTGCTCCTGTGCCTTTAGCACTGCTGGGGAAGGCTTGGGTTTTGTCGTTTGCTGGTACATCTGTAAAGTGAGGCTTTTTTGCTAGTGGTTGGAGGCCAATATGCACAGCAGTTATAAAATGATGGCTTATTGACTATGCAACGACGAGTACAGAGGTACTCTGCAACTGTACAGAGGTACAGTACCTTCTACCGACCAGGCTGAATTTTAACTGTAAGCACACACTTTTAATTGAGGAAAAAATGGTAGTACTAGTAAAAAGAAGTATATTTAGTGTGGCCAGGCCCTTCTTGGGTAACGCCAAGAAGAAGGCTTTAAGAATTTGTGAGGAGTGTGTGCATTTTTGAGGCTAACAAACAAAGCAGATTTCTGCTTGAGCTTGGCAGAGGAATTGTCTCTGGGCATGTGGGGAAAGGATTAAGACCGTGCCTCTCTTTCTGTAGAAGACCATGTTTTACTCTCTTAAATAAAAGGCCACTGTTGCATCAGGGATTAGAAAATACCTGAATTTCTGTTTGCTTTGCTTGTGCTTATCTCGCCTCCTTTCTTGTTGTTCCATGTGCATCTGATAGGTATCTGTGATAAACCCCTGCTCTTGTTGAAGGCAAACCTTCTCTTGCATTCATGGATGCTAGAGATTTGCTTCTGCTGCCCGTGGTCATGGTTGCCTTGCTGTTTTTTTTTTAAACTGTGAAATCACTTGTAAGCTCTAATAATTTTTCTGTACTTCAGTTTGGTTGCATTCAGACCTTACACTTACTTAGATAGTTAACTTCTTTCTTGAAAACTGGCTGTGTGGTTTGTCTTGGGCACAAATGGCAGGATTTCAGTATGGGGGAGCTGAAAGCATGCCTGGTGGAGGAAGAGACCATGGACTGCCATGGGCGCAACTGATTCTGGACAGCTTTGAAGCAGATGAAAACAGTTCATTGCATGCTAAAACATCAGCCTATCAGATGAGTGTGTGTGTGGTCCTGCTGCTGTTCATAAATCTTTAAGAGAGAGTGGCAGCTCTGAGGGGCAGGAGACACAAATGGAGATACAGTAGAAGACATGCGAGAGGATAAACAGGAGGAGAAGGTGTGAGATACGCTAAGAGACATGAAAGGAAAAAACAGAGGATAACCAGAGGAAGGGGATGTTTTCAGGCAGTCTATGCCACAGGAGCTGTATCTTCAAAGGGGCTGCCCACTGGAGCAGGGACATTCCTAAGTGGACTGTGGGCTGCAGGTACGATGTGCCAGAGCAAGTGTACGTACCCCTGAAGGGACTGTGACCTGTGAGTGACCTACCCCTGGGGAGACTGCAGCCTATGGCTGACGTGTACTGGGGCAGAGACTCTGCGAAAAGAGACTGCAACCTGTAGGTAAGTCACTCCTCAGCAGGTACACTTATTGAAGCAGAGTCATAGTTCAGAAGCAACCAGCAGTGGAGGAAAATGAGTAAGAAGCAAGGCGTGTTAGAAAAAAACTTTATGCACTGACCCTGCATAGCCTCACTGAAGGGCTTGGGTGAGATTGAGTGTAAGAAGCAGTGAAAACAAGAGCAGTTCATATAGAAAAGTTGGGAGGAAAGGTCTCTGACTGAAGCTGAGCCTAAAGGTCCTTCCCTAAAAGTTTGATTATTTGTCTTTTTTTCTCAATACCAAAATTGGTAATTAATTGCTTGTTAATTGGCAATTATTTAAAGTAAGTAGAGTTCCCTGAGTTGTGATTTCTTTTCCTGTGACAGTAATTGGTGGGGAATGCAGGCAGCAGCTGCACGTGGTGTGGCCTGGGGTATTTGCAGTGGTGTGAAACTTGAAAGGGGTCATGTTTTTTGTCACTGGGAATTTGTGTTGCAAGTGTATGTATTGTGTATGGGGAGTTAATGCAAACAATGTGTTAACAGGTCAAAAACTTGCCAGCTGCAAAGGCATGGGTGAGAATCGGAGTGGTCTTGTCCCAGCCCATGAGATTCCTGGAGAAAGCTATCCTTTTAGTAGAGCTCTGAGATGCTCTCTCAGTGACTCCAGAGCTGGGAGCTGTCTTTGTCAGAGTAATGGGCTGGTGGTAACAGCAGTATTCAGTGTTCAGTGCAAAAAGGTGGTGCTTGGTTGGAGGTGAGTGGCTGGTGGTACTGAAGTGACCAAATTGCAAGCAGGTGCTGGGTTGGCAAGCTGTTGAGGAGCTGCCGCAGTTACAGGGGTTTGGCAGATCTGTATAAACAAAATGGCTGCTCCTTGTACTGTGACCATGCAGCTGCCCTTTGGTTGTAGTGAAGTGACAGAAATGCCGGACACTTACAGCAGCCATCCCAGGGAGATGTCCTTGCAGTGGCTGTAGTGGTACTGGGAAACTGGAGCTTGCTGGCATATAGCTTGTGGCTGGAGAAAGTGCTGCTCTGGTGAGTTTGGAGCCTGTGCCACTGATAAGCACTGCCCTGTGCAAGGCAGGAGGGCTGTGGTGTTGTCTGGTGGAACTGTATGTTGAGAAATGGCCCACTTCTGCAAGCAGAACATCCCTGTGAAGGGAATTAGCAGAAGGAGGTAGTCAACTATGTTTGTTTTGACTGCTGAAGCACGTTTATTGGGAAGAGACCCCAGACAGATGTTGACTGTTGATGCCATGAACTGGAAGCTGATGGCTGGACTCTGTTACTAGTGCCCCTCATCTCATAAGAGACTGTCTTATCCTGGACAGAGGCACATCACACTGCACCCTTTCCTAGACCGCTGAGGTATGGAAGGGGTCTTTGCTTGTAGATGGAAATGTCTTTTAATGTCACTGTGAGAATGTAGTGTTAGAGTAGGATTACGTGATACTTGTGATTTACTGGGAACTACTTACACTGTACCTGTTACATGAAGAAAAAAGATGAAAATTAATTAGTCTTCCTGTTTTCTCTTTACGGCCAGTTTTGTTGGCTTAATATTTTTTAAAAGCAATTCAGGTAGGGGCTCTTTGTCCTCAGCCTGTACTGTGTCTTGCAGTGCTGAACTGATGAGTTGGAAGGGCTGATCTGTGCCAATGGAATACTAAAATAATGTTGAAACACATCAGGAAAGTGGCTGTAGCCTAGGCAGTTGTCTTGTGGTTCCCCACTGGTATTTTAGATGTTGGATTTAGCAGAATACTTAGAACATGTGTGAATTGAACTGATACATGGGATTATTCAAGAAAATAAGCTTTTTTTGCCTTGCAGTACTGTCAGCAGTTGTCAAGGTTAAGGTCATGACAGTATTTCACCTGTGTTGCTTTGTGCTGTAATTGCTTTAGAAGATGTAGGTTTTGGATATCTAAGGTACTGTATAAGCTTTCAGTTGAGGAAGAATGTCCTTCCATACTGTGTTTGCAAAATCTGGTTCTTGCCACCTCCTTTCCTAAGCTTTTTTTGCCTTGCAGTACTGTCAGCAGTTGTCAAGGTTAAGGTCATGACAGTATTTCACCTGTGTTGCTTTGTGCTGTAATTGCTTTAGAAGATGTAGGTTTTGGATATCTAAGGTACTGTATAAGCTTTCAGTTGAGGAAGAATGTCCTTCCATACTGTGTTTGCAAAATCTGGTTCTTGCCACCTCCTTTCCCTATAAACAGGTGGGCTGAAGCAATGAAATGCAAATAACCACACAGTTAAGTCAAAAGGGCAATCTTTATAAATTGTCTAATGTATGTGATTATGAAATGGGTTCTGTTTTGGTGCACTCTGACTAATACAGAGTCAGTGATGTGAATGCAATAAATATGGCCCAAATAGCAGGCTTAGTAATTAGATAAAGGGCAATTAGCCTATATTAATATACATGGTAAGGCTGTGGTATTTGACCTGTTTGAGTTGCTGTCCTTTCTGCCCAACTCAAGATCTTGACTAAGACCCTTCTTTGCTTGCTTATAGGTTCTTCAGTTGGAATTGAGGCGCCAACTGATCCAGTAGGAAGAATTCAGTGTTGGAGATTATCTGATACTCTGAAACTGTCTGAAGCTGTGTAGTTGTATGGGCAACTAAAAGGAACTTTCGGAACCAGACCCAAATTTCAACTATATCTGAAATGAAAGACCATGTGTATTGTGTTCTAATAAGTGTTGAGGTTTAGGGCTGGGCAGGTGTGAGTTTTGGGGCTGGGCTGGCCACTAAATGATGGACAGACACTCACTATTAACCCCTCTCCAGAAGGTGAAGAGAAAGAATAAGGGAGAGAGACATATTGGAAAAGAGAACTAACGCAGGTTTAATGA
>NW_010164089.1:0-2560 GCF_000695765.1 Mesitornis unicolor
GGGCCGCTGGTCCCCGGGAGTGGCCGGTGTGTCCCCGCCATCCTCTGGGTCGTGTTGCGCGGAGGCCGGCCCGTTCCTCCGGCCTTCGTAGCGCTCCTGGTTTGCACGCACGCTGGAGCCGGTCCGGGGAACATCGCTGCGCCCTACGGGGTGGAAATCCTCGCTGGCGAGAAGTAGGTTACGCTCGCTCCCCGGCAGCCAATTCCCACGGCCGCCTGGAATTCTTCCACCCTCCGTTCGAGCTGGGCAAGCCGGGCTCAAGCCCCGGCGGAAGGGAAGGAGCCCCAGTCCCTTTCCAGGTCATTGTTCTCTCGTCCTATTTTCTCGCTCCTGCTCGGTGGCCGATTTTGGCTCTAAAAACACACACGCTCAGGGGTAGGGTGAAATTCGGTTCCCGTCCTGCAGACGCAGGTCTGAGCCTGGACATCCTAGCAACGGCAGCTCTCAGGCAGCGTTCTCCAGGCTGTCTTTATCCGCAGCTCCACGAGCTGTCTGTTTGCATTGCTCGTGTGCCTATTGAATTGGCTAAGGAAGCAGTGGCTCTGCTGAGCACGGTGAATCGGGTGGGTTTTGCCTGCACGCCTCAAATCACCATCAGCACCTTCCCACCATGCGTTTTACTGGGGTAGATCAGCTTTCTTGAGGCCTACGGGCTCAGCTCGGCTGATTCCACCCTTTCCTCTCTGATTCTTTGAGTGGGTGACCATGCATCCCTGCACGGTTAGTTGGGTGACTTCAGGTCGGTCAAAATCTGTGGTTATCTGTGCACGCAACCAATTCAGATTGAACATTTCCTGCTTTCTAAGAGGAAAGGTGGCTGCCACACCCACTCCTGGATCAGAGCGGAGATGTCTGTGTTTCATGGGAGAGCCAAAATAATCCTGAGGATGTTCCCAGAGATGTGACGGTGCTCGGCGTGTGCGATGCCTCACGTCTGGGGCTCTCTGTGCTTGGCTTTAACCCTCCAAATCACTGCTCGAGCCGTGGGTCTGCAGCCTTTGCATTGCAAATGATGCGGTGTAGGAAAGCGAAGTAGAGGTTTTCCCACCCAGCCCCAGTACGGCTCTGTAATTCTTTTGCTGGCCTTGCTTGTGCGTAACACTGCTTTTTGGGAAAGAAAGGGGAGGGCAGGCAGGGAGAGCCTGTAAATGATGGAGCGTACCTGAGCCTGTACATCAGGAGCTCGCTTATCACCTCCTATTTAATTATGATCGTCCGTGAAAAATTAAGCATGAAATTCACTTCCCGCTCCACTGTCTCCTCTCTGCTGCCTCGCCTGCTTCCGATTCCCCATTTTGAGCCATGCATATTTAGAATAACTGCTCTGAATTCACTCTATTACCCAAGCAATAGGAGCTGCTGTGGCTGCACGAGCCTTTTCTCTGTGCCCATCACGCCACTTTATAATAAAGCACCCAGGTTTGCACTGCCGATGGCATTTCCTCAACGCTTTCCATCTCAAAAGAGCTTGCCTGACGTTCTGACTTCTCGCTGGTGTGAGGTCAGTATCTGCATGAGACAATTTAACACGTGGGGACACTGAGACGTCAAGGAGGGATGTGTCACAGGGAAGATGGCTGTTCCAGAGCGAACACCAGAGTCCAGGCTGGGAGCACTGTGTGCTGGTGAGCACAGACCCCATTAAAAATTCCAGTTTGCCTGTGGTTGCTGTGTCCTGAGCGTGCTGCCAGAACATTGACAGGTTGGGGTTTTTTTTTTCCCATCTGGAAACCTCAAAGCGCTGAAAACCTGAAATTACAGCTTATACCTGTTTGACATGCTAATGTCTTCTGAAGTGTGGGAAACGTCAAGCCTCCCTGTTCTTGAGGCTGCAATCTGTGCCCTTCTGAGGTAGCAGAGAACTTTGTACACTGACATTTGCCTCCCCTTGCTTTAAATTCGATTGTTGCCTTCTGCATCGTGTGGGAAGATGATATATTCCCCTTTCTCTGTGGCACGTGGCTTCTCCCTGTCACCTCAACCAGCGCTTTCCTCTCAGTGGACCCAATGCAGAGAGAGCTGGTTTATTTATGTCACCTCCCTGCCCAGCCTAAAGGGCTCGATGGCACTCGCTGTTCTGCGTGAGGGCTGTTCTAGTGCCAGTATTTCCATTATAGAGATAAGGTGAGCAGAGGGGTGTAAGAAACAGACATAACTTACAAGCTGAAATCTCCCCGTGCATCTCAGGGAGCAGAGAACTGAGTTTTGCTGCAGTTCCTGAACTCTACAAACACCTTTTATAGAAGCCTCCTCTGCAGTTTAGTGCTGACAGTGAACTTGTGTGTATATGCCTGTCTGATGACTTAGGAGTTTGTTTCCTCCTGTAGCCCTGTCAGACTGACCAAGGCTTTACCTGGTAGAAGGACTGCGTGGGTGTCCTGTAGTCGCCCAGCTCAGGCGCAGGGTTGGGAAGGGCAGATTTCGTTGATGTTCCAGGAAACACGGAGCTGTTCATGCAAATGGCAGCGTTTTAAGTTGCTGTTGTTTTTGACTTCAGGGAGAAAACTTTGTGGAAGCGTAGAGAGGGTTGCTCTCATGAGGAAACCCGTAGTTGTTTCCT
>NW_010164089.1:2591-11939 GCF_000695765.1 Mesitornis unicolor
AAGAAGGTTGTGGGGAAAACTGAAGCAATGTGACCGTGTTGGTCACTTGAGCTGGTTTGAACAGAGCTTCCGAAGGCGAATGCTCTTCCCTCAGGGGTGTTCACACGGCCATGAATGTGTTTTCCAGGGGCTGGTGCAACAGTTGACTCAACTGCCTCCCCACACACTCAGCAGTCACTGGCTTTGTGCAGAATCAATGAGGATCTCCACTGTTACTCGCTCCTTGGTGCAAAGGACAAGCTGGAACAGCTCCTCGCCCTCTCTTTTTGCTCTGTCACTGTTTTCTGCTACGGAGAAGCAGTCGTGGTTTTTCCTCTCTTTACAGTGGTGATGCCTTTGGCCTGGAATATTGTGTCGAAAATTATTGGAAGGGATTGCGTGAGCTGCTGGCTCCTCAAACAGTCTGAACATAATGAATATTGCTAATATGTGAGCCGTGTCACTCTGAGGCAAGCCGAGGCCCTGATTTGTTGTAGTAGGTGAGGCTGCACAGACCTCTTCCTTTTTGTTTTGGGGAGGAAAGTTCTGATATGCACCTGGCTTCAGTGGAAAGCAGTGAATAAATGCAGTACACAGTAAGTTCTCTGACCAAGGATGAAGGACGTAGTGATCTGGACAAGAAAGTTGTCCTCACTCATAGGTGTGAAATCTCCTGCCTTTCCTCGCTGCATCATATGGGATTAAGTATCACTGCTTAACCTGGACTTCTGTCATCCTAGAACTCTACTATGACCGAGGAAACCACCACGAGTTCGTGTCTCTGGTGAAAGACCTGGCCCGTCCTGGTGAATTCACTCAGTCACAGACATTTGACTTTGAATTCACACACGTGGAGAAACCTTACGAGTCCTACACGGGGCAGAACGTGAAGTTACGGTGAGTCTCCTCCCCCTGCTGACCCCAGTTCTTGCTTCTCTGCAGAGTGCTGTACTGGTATTTACTGGGATGATACTGGAGTGCAGCATGCCTTCCCAGACATCCCTGCAAGCCTATAGTGTAACTCCCAGTGAATTCTGGTGGGCTGAGTTGTAACAGGCTGTCTTGGAGGGCTCTGTAAGCATGCATCAGGCTGTATTGAACTTGTTTTGCACCATCAAAGTAACAGGAGAAATCAGTCCCTTCTGAATCAACCAAATACTTTCTAATTTCCCTGGTAATTGAAAAACCAGAAGAAATTGTTTGCTTCAGTCTCCAACGGGGACCTTTCTGCTGCCTTATAATCAGTCTTGTCGACTTTAATTGTGCTCTCTATGCAAACAGATGCCTAGCTTGTATCTTGTTCATATGCTGCTAACTGTATTCCACATCTAGGCACTCCAGTTAAGTTGAAATCCAGTCCCTGGCTTTGAAGGGGGGGTTGGCAAATTCTGAGATCTGCAGAAAGAGGTGTGTTTGTGGACACCAGTGTGATCTAATCGCTTGCAAAAGGGCAGTGGTTTTAACATGTCCAGGCTGTTACTCAGATTCCCGAAATGATAATTAGGTAATTCAGGCTTGAATGCATGTGAGAAGTCTTAGAAGAGTCTGCTTTTCCATTTGAAAACTCCCTTCTGTCTTTTCCAACACGGGGTATTGGCTGCTCCAGAAGCCAGGGTACCAGGAAGACAGCTTGGGTAGCCCAGTGCAGTCCATTCAGCCCCATGTCCCTGCCTGTACAACCCTAACAGGAGGGGTCTCTCCTTGCAGGTATTTCCTCCGGGCGACCGTCAGCCGCAGACTGAACGATGTGGTGAAGGAGATGGACATCGTTGTGCACACGCTGAGCACCTACCCAGAGCTCAACTCCTCCATTAAGATGGAGGTGGGGATTGAGGATTGCCTGCACATTGAGTTCGAGTATAACAAGTCCAAGTAAGTGTCTCAAGAGCAGCCAGTGGCTGTGGGGAGCTGCTACAGGGGACAGCTTGGTTTGGGAGCTCGAGGCATGGGTCTTGCGTGTGATCCTCCAAGAGACTCCAGTGAGGCTGGCACATATTTCGGGTCCTGGTTGAGGATCTTTGGGTTCCTGTCCTTGCCCATAGATGTGCTCTCTGGACCAAAAAGTGGGAAGCAATGGCTGTGCCTTACTGAGCTTGGAGCACAGTGTGAGGCTGTTGCATTCACTCCCCATTCCCTGTATCCTCGAACAGATCGGTATTTCCAAGGGTCTTCAAAGTACAACATCTGCTCTTTACCAGACAATACAGCTGAAGTGGAACCTTAATTCAGGCACAAAGTTGGAAAAAAAGAACTCTTTTAAATTGCTTTTAATGCATCTTTCCCAGCTGATGTTAGCAAATCTCCCTGCAGTGTGACATTTGGGTTAGTTTTAATTGACCTAAAAAAATTGGTTTTGGAGGCTTTGCTGTCGCAGGGGTTTCTTGCAGATACTCAGCCTGAAGTTCTGTTTTTAATGTATCTGATCATGGTAAATGTTTCAAAACACCAGAGGGGTAGTGCAAGTGAAATTTACAGCTGAAACCTACTGACATTACAGCTGGGGCCTCGGATAAGAGCACAGCAAGTTCCTGCTCTTCGGGCTGAGTCCTGGTCTGCTGCGCAGTGTTGGACTGTGGTGCTTGCTTTCTTCCTTCGTGTGCTAGGTATCATTTAAAAGACGTGATTGTGGGAAAGATCTACTTCCTGCTGGTGCGAATCAAGATCAAACACATGGAGATAGACATCATCAAGAGAGAAACAACAGGGACTGGACCCAACGTGTATCATGAGAATGACACAATAGCTAAATACGAGATCATGGACGGGGCACCTGTGAGAGGTGAGAAGAAAGATGAACCCTTCCAAATTCCTCTTCTGAAGTCTTTTGGGGTGGGAATATGAGTCCTGCACAGCTGAATCTGTGTGCTCAGTAGTGGTATGCATCCTATTTCACTGGTGGACTCACGACAGCTTACATAGGTGATTAAATATGATCCCCTTCTCTGGTATGATGAGCAGGAATTGAGGCATAATGAGTAGCAGTGACTTAATTATTTTGATGAAGCAGTGACAGAACCAGGAATAGATGTAAATTCACTGTTGGCATGGGCCATGAGCTGGCATTGCTGCAACTTGGAGCAGAAAGATGTGGTGTTCCAGCTCTGTGCCAATCTCCTGTGCCACTTCTTTTCCAGATCCATTGCCCAGCAGTCACCTGCCAGAGAAAATGTCACCTTACTCATTCTTTCCTGCAGTGCTGTCTTGACGAAGGTCACAGATGAGTCCTATGCTGTTCAAGTAGAGAGGAATAGGTGTCAGAAAAGGCAGGATGTGGCTGTGGCCCATACATGCTGATGTTTGAAGGGAGCTGAGGTCTTTTAGCTCATCTTACTCCACTTGTGGAAACCCTCACCAAGTTTCTGTGCACTTTCTAGGGGAGTCCATTCCCATCAGGCTCTTTCTGGCTGGCTACGAGCTGACTCCAACGATGAGGGACATCAATAAGAAGTTCTCGGTGCGTTATTACCTCAATCTGGTGCTGATCGATGAGGAAGAGAGACGCTACTTTAAACAGCAGGTGAGAAACAGAGCTGTTTGTTAGTTCCTGGACCTGTAGACTGCCATTTGGGTTACTGTATTATAGGGACCTTCTGGGAATTCGGGATTCCCACTGGGAAGAATCATGTTCTTGACTGAGTATCTGTAAGGAGTAGACAAATCAGTGTGTAGAGATGGTGGTCCACGCAGGTCAGATGTCTGTGGTGGTGGGGATCCCTACCTGGGACTCCTTTTCCACTCTGTTACCCCGTGGTGAAGCATCTGTGCTTCACCTTATCAATTCCAAAGCGGTAGTCAACAGCAGTAAGACAGAGCTGTCCTAGACGTCCAGCGGTTGCCTCTGTGTGCTCAGATCCCAGGGAGGAGCTCTCTACCCAAATTTTCAGGAAGGCTGCATTGCGAGGCCTCTGCTTGCCACTGCAAGCATCCTCGTGCGCACGGCTGCGGGTGGAACACGCCGGCGTGGGCTGAGCTCGCAGTGGGTGCTCACCTGGCAGCTTGGTTGAGCCTTTGGGTCTGGGTGGGGCTGGGAGAAGCTCTCACAAGCCCTGACAAGCCCTGCCGTTACTACAGGAGGTGGTGCTTTGGCGGAAAGGAGACATAGTGAGGAAGAGCATGTCCCACCAAGCAGCCATCGCCTCTCAGCGGTTTGAGGGGACATCCTCACACACCGAGGCCAAGACCCCCAGCCAGCCTGCAGAGAACAACGGCCGGCAGTGAGAGGCCACGCAGAGGAAGGCTGCTGTGGAGCCAGTGGAGACAGCAGCGAGGAGGAAGAGAAAACACTTCAGAGACTTCATGAAAATAAATAATCCGTTTTTGACTTAATTCCTTTCTTCAAAGGACTCGTAGGTGGGAAGGGGATGGGAGGGCAGGGCAAGCTGGAGCGCTGACGGTGCAGAGTTGAAGGTACCTCAGTGCTTCCCAATCAACTGCATTCCTCTGGGGTCGGCTGCTTCGAGGCGTGTGTCCGGAGGCTGCGGAGCTGCCTGATCTCCTCTTTACCCCAAGACCCCTTCAGTGTGGCAGCGGGGAGGGAGAGAGCAAGTGAAGGCCAAATCTGCTGCTTCTTCCCAGTGGTGTGGAGGTTGCTGTGGGCCTGTGTAGGATGGATATTTTGCTTGCCTTTCTGAAATCTTCACGAGGGAAAATGACACAGTGATTAGCTGGAAGGTAGAGGAGGGAGTCAGAGACTGAGGTGCAGCCTACTTGAAACCGCTTCGTGTTATCCCCTCGCTGCCTCCCTTTCCTCTTCATGCTGGCACTGGATTTCTTGTCACAAACAGTTATATAAAGTCATTGAGTCAGCCCCGGGTCTGCCACGCAGGAGCAGGGGCAGCAGGCGCGCTGTCGTGTCCTTGCTGTGGAGCTCCTGGTGCCGTGGTGCGTCAAGGGGGAGCTGTGGCTGGTAGGAGGCAGTGAGGCATGCGAGTGCAGTAGGAGGTGGCATAGGTTGGGCAGAGCGGTGAAGGTCCCAGAGCTGCTGGGTGGGCAAGAAGCGGGGACAGGAGGGCTCCTGGCCAAGAGCAGTGCCTTCCTAGTCTTGTCCCGGCAGCTGCCTGAGTGCCCCTGAGATTCTTGCTGCACTCATACAGGTCCCAGTTGCTGCTGCAGAGCAGGGGCAGACCAGGCTTGAGAGGTCTAGAGAATAGTTTTGGAATGTGAGACACAAATGGGGGCTCTCTTGGGAGTGGGCTTACGCTGCACATGCTGCCCTCCTGCTCACGTCTGTGTCCTTAGGACAGAGCAGGCTTTGTAGCGGGGACAGACAGCAGTATAGAGACACGTGTGTATTGCTTTGTTTGCTCCCTCACTCCTGCAGGATGAGGATTAGCAAGGACAGAAGGTGGATGCAATTGTTTGAAGAAGTCTGTGGCCTGTTCGTGCTGCTAGATGAGGCCAAGCAGCAACTGGAGGGGTGGCGGAGGTCTCTGAGGCCAGAGACACATTCCTGAGGCCTGAGCTGAAATCAGCAGTGAGGTCTGAGGGTATGCCATGAACTGAGAACCTCAGCGCGGGTTTTCTTCTTTTCTAAAATAAGCTGCTTTTAGTCTTCAGCTAAGTAGAATCACGAGAACGTTCCCAGAAGGGAATCACTCCTCCATTAAAAATTAGATGTGGCTTTGTAGACTTGATTGACCGAGTCTGGAGAATACCCCTCCTGTTTAGATGCCCTTCAAGGAAGCAGGTGGTTAGACCGCCTACCAGATGGAGAAACAAGTCTGCACTAAATGCTGGGATATGAGCTCCATCAAGTGGGGTTTGTCTGGATTTCCCTGTGACTTTGTGGCTCGCTAGGGTTTTGTCCAGCTTCCTTTTGACCCTGGAAGGGATGTCCTCTGCCTCTGTCCTATAGCTGAATGTAGAACGGTTGTCTTGCAGCTGGGAAATGGAAGTGTCTTCTGCTTTGTTTAGTGGAGAAGTGCTGGTGGAGGGAATGGGGCCTGGGTGGGAAGGGGAGCTTTTTATGTAATAAGACAGCTACTGTATTTCAGTGATAAATGTGTGTTTCTGCTTGCCAAAGTAAGTTATCTTTTACTCACCACGTGTAAGGTTATGGTTTTTAGTAGAGCTGGGCAGGCTCGCTCTGTTGTAGAGGACACTAATGATCTCATCTCTGCTGACTGCTCGTGTCACGCCATGTTTCTGCTCTGTAATAGTGAAGACGTGGCTTGCTTTTCTTTACATGAGAAGTCTGTGCCATGGGCTGGAGCCGTGTCTTCCTAAGACTGAAGCAAAAGCTCACTTTAGACAACTACCCTGTAATGCCGGGGCGAGGGGTGGTCACCTGCTGCAGGTCTCACATTGGCAAAGGAGCCTGAATGTTACTTTTGACACTCACTCTACTCCCCTTTCTGTATCAGGGGAACCACCTGTGCTGCAGCAATACACAATCTCTTAGAGACAAGTAAAGCTCCCACCGGGAGCCTCTGGGGATAGCAGACTATCCACGGCTGAGCACAGCAGCACCCTAACCGCCCTCTGCCTTCCCTCAACTCCCATCCCAGCTAGGATTTTTTTCCTTGCCTATTCCTCTTGATTGTAGGCCACGTGGCATTAAAGAAACCCCATGGATGAAGATGTCTCTGTATTCCAGGAGTGTTTTGTTTACTGTCCCAACAGTGTCAGTACTGGATGTAAGGCAATGGCCTGACAAGGCAATGCACTGTAAGGAGATTTCTATTAAACATCTGTTCACCACTTCTGGAGGGATCACCTGGAAAAGGTGCATGAGCCTATCCATTAGGTTGGGTGGTTTATTTTTTCCTACGTTGTCCCCTCTCTCCCATGTCCCCACTTGTGGAACCAGAATTTAGAAACTACCCCCATTTTTACTTAATCTAAATGGACCATTCAACCTGTTTCCCACCAGCTCCTCTGTTTGGCTGGGGTGGAGCACATGTGCTGAGCATCTTTAGAGAGAAGTTGAAGCATAAGGTCAGTCCAGGACAAGGTACTTCAGAAAAGTGCTTCATTAGCATGGGAAGGGGCAGACACGACTCGAGCAGTGGTGTCCCCTGAGCTGGGCGGTTCTGTTCAGTACTTGGGTCGTTCCTTCTCTCCCAGGCAGAGTGAGGCAGGGGGGGAGCGTGCAAGGACTAAACCAAGCAGTGCAACCTGTAATTAAGCCTCTGCTGTGTTTACATGTTTCTTAATTCGTCGTCTTTTCAATGGCTGTATTTTAAAACTTGGGTTTTTTTGTCTCTCCAATTAAAAAGAGCCAGCCCTGGCTGTCAAATGCTGTGCACGAGTTGGTCTGATATGGTTTCTATTGCCTAGCTCTGGTTTCTGTTCGGGGTTTTTTTTATGGTATTAAGATATTTTATCTTTAATGCCGTACTGTACAGCTCTCTAAACATGCTCAAGGAGTTTATCCTTTATCTTTATAAATTCTTGGTCTTTAAGCTATGTCACTGCTAGTGGAGAACCCATGTAGCTTAAAAATCAGCAAGTTAACTTTATTTTCTCGTTTCCCCGATGTCAGTACTAAAATAGCACGGGGAGTTTTGTACCTGCAGAAGTTATCTGTGATGTGCTTTGCAGGAATCAGGCTGGATGTGTACATACATCTAAATTTTCTGGTTCTAGACAGCAGCTTAGTGATACCTTTCTGCAGAAAAATGTCCCTCTGCAGGACATGGAACTGCACTGGCTCTTTCCACTATTAACACGGAGTAGCTGCAATTGATTCCAGAAGGCTTTATTTAGAAAAAAAAAAGCAAAAATAACAGTGTGTCAGAATAAGGGCCGTGTAGCTGCTAATCATGGGCAGGTAATGTCCTTGGTGCTGCGACTGAGCAAGTAAACTTGAGAATTACGCTGGTTTAGGAGGAGGCATCAGCGAGCTGGGTAGAAGCTGTGCTGCTGTCAGTTTCTTAATGTGGTTTTTCATCTTCCAGGCTCAAGACAAAGTCAAATTCCTCTGCGTTGAAAAGGTAAGGAAGAGAAAACCGTAAGTGGAACTTCCAAGGTGTCTGAGCGAGGGCTGCCTCTCAGTAGGGATGGCACCAAGAGTCCAGAGAAGAACGTTCTTACCTTGTGTCAGTGGTTGGATGGAAAGACGTTGTCTTGTGAAGAGCATCATGTTCTTTAGGGGGCCTCCATCTGCTTTATGTGCCAGGTGGTGAGCCTTGATCTCAGCAAGGGGGATGAACCGTTTTGTCATGCGCACAAACTGGACATCCACCTGGGAAGTGACGGGCAGCAAAGGAGCATGGTTGGAGAAGGATACAGCCTCCAGATGTCACGTAAGATCTTTGGGGGTTTAGAGATTCTAAACTGAAGCAAATGACTGATGGGTGCTACCTTATAACGGCATGGAAGCTTTTCCTTGCTCAAGGCTAAAAGAACTTTTGGCTACTTCTGGCAGGTGATTTGTTGACATGAATCGTAGCACTGTGCACTAGCAACTCACATCCATGTTGTCACAGGCAATACAAAATTAAGGTGCAGGACGCAGCCAGCCTGTGAACAGTCACTTCCCTGTAATTTAGCGTGCCTCAAAACAACAGCTTTGTTTGCGGTACCTAAAATTATTCCTTCTCTTTCCTAATCTAGGATTCTGCCATGCACAGAAGTCAGCTCTGCATCCAAGTAAGATTTGAAAACCTAGGGAGATAACGTATTTTGGAAGCTTTCTGGAAGAGATAGGGGAAAAAGTAGAGAAAACAATCAGGATTGGATTTTCTTTTGAGAGAGAAAAAGGGAGCTAAGCCAGGACAGAAGCTTAAGAAGATATGCAACATGATGGTAAGAGCTTTCTGCCTTCACTCGGCTTGCACACAGAGCATGAAACAGCTGTATTTAGCTTACTACATTACCATGGACCACTTCGGGTTCTCTTTTCTGCTGGAGGAATCATAATGAGGATCCTTCTGATCAAACTGTGTATGATCAGGGTATGCCTCCTTGACGATCTGAAGCAGAAGGGGAGAAGAACGTGAGAAAAGTTCCCACCAGTGAAAACCTGTCGTCAGCAAAAAGGATGAAATGCCCTTGAGCAAGCTGTGACTTGACATAACGCATAATTCTGGTGCAAAAATCCAGCCTTGCTTTCCCTGAACTCCATTCTAAGGGTGATATTTACTTCCTTTACATTTCTTGGGTCGAAGCACTGCAGAACGGTATGGCTGTCAAAGATGCATCATCACCTCTTCAGAGAGCAACGTGGAAGGAGCAAACGCAACAGAGGAAAACTGGAGAGATGATGATGGTCTTTGTGATGAGTTTTCCTCTTAAGGAAAAAGCTTTGCTGTGCCCTAGGTATTATATTACTGCCTTGCAGGCTCAGCTGACTAGGATTCAGTGAATCAGATTTTAATCAGAGTGTGGAGCAACACTTCACTTGGCTGGAAGCACTCTGAAATGTCA
>NW_010164089.1:11970-14697 GCF_000695765.1 Mesitornis unicolor
AACAGCAGTTTGGTTCCATTTCTCTGGGGAAAGATGCCTGAGTCAGCCCTGCTGTGAAGTGCACTGCTGAGCCTAGATGCCCTATGCTGATTCGCTGCTCTGATTTGGCAACTTTTGCACTCCTTTGGTGCTGAGACAGAAGCAGGGCTAGTGAGCTGTTTGATAACCCACCAGTTATTACTTTTTCCTCCCCCTGAAATGAGAAACGGGCACTCACCTTGACAATGCCAACAATGCCAGGCTCTTTACAGTTACTGTGGTAGAAGAAGGCCTGCTGCCCAAGTTTCATGGCTCTCAGGAAATTCCTTGCCTGTTAGATGTAATCGAGAGACTTTGAGTGCTTTGTGTCAAGCTCTCAGGGTTTCATTATAAGCAATTAGGAATAAGAACAAATAACATGAGAGGTATACGTGCTTCAGAGCTACTGAGATAAGTTTTCCTACAGTTGTCATACAAATGTTTTATGCTGCAATGAAATGAAGCAAAAACAAGGCTAAAGAGCAAGATCCTGTTGGTTAGCAAGCATGTGGGAATTTAACAGCTCAGCCACTCTCATTCAGGGATAGCAGAAGACTTGTGTCAGCTGTCAGCAAACAAGCAGCAGAGCAGATCATATATAGGGGGGGAGCATATATAATAGGGGCAGCACACATGGGTTTCCTTTGCAGAGAGGCCTGGAACAGAAAGCTGTACAAGGCACAGTATTTGGGTAAGTAAAGACTTGCTAAGAGGTGTCAAGGGCTTGTCGAAGCTAAAGAAAAATTGGGCAATGTGACAGAATATTACCCTGAATCTACCTCTGACCTAGGGGCAGTTTTGACTCCTGACAAAACACAGCTGTAAAGCAGGCGGAGCGCCTCGAAAGGAAATACTTCAGGCCAAGGCAGTAAGTTATGTGTGGGGAGAGCCACTGTTTTTTCTAATGTTACATCAGTGATTCCATCTTTGACGTGTGCTCCTTACCTGGTAGTTTCTCACTCCATCCCAAAAGGTTGTCTGATTGGGCTGAGCTTTCAAGTCATCAATGCTGAACTGGCAAATGGAATGAAAATACAGGTTAAGTTCAGGAGATAGTCTGATCTTTATTGTCTTGTTGTCTACACTGTGCCTAAACATTTGCTCCTAGCAGCTCCTTCAAGTACAGTGCAAACTTCACGTGATTTTTTTTGGTTCCCATGGGGGCTAAAGAAAAGCCTTCACAAAGGAGGAAGGCTGCAGCAGTGTAAAGGCAGAGGCTGAAATAGATGCTGCCCCTGCTACCAACAGCTGAGCACCCCGAGGACTTGATTTCCTCATTTATTTCAAGTATCAAACCCCAAGGTTGCCAGCCAGGAAGAGAACAACATTATGTCTTTCTATTTCCAGGAAGACAGATGTTTTTTGAGAAGTAAAGGCACAATAGTGTTAATATTACAAACAATCTGAATTGTTTGATCCTGTAACTCAGTGTTCAGGCACTAATGCTCTGGGTAGGAGTGAAACTGCTTTTAGACTTTGCTGAGGAGGAATGGGTGTCGCTGCTTACTTTCACATCCACTCCCTTCTCCAGCCTGCTCTCTGGCTCTGACTTCAGGAGCCAGTGACAGTACGTCAGTTTGCTTTCCTCCCCACCGGCATCGGATTCTTTTGTCTTCTTCCAGTTCTTCCATCCTGACTTGGAAGTCCCAGCTGGAGGTTTCGGGGACTTTTCTTCTTCCTCCTTATCCGAAGTCTCCTCAGTTTTAGCAATTTTAGCATCAGGCTCTTTTTTATCTTAAAAGAAACAATAAAAAACCCTATTCAGATAAAACACATTTTGTTTCCGGTAAGGACTGATGCTGAAACATTTTTAGCCATCCAAGCTGGTTTCACATACTGGTATTTGACTGCAGCACAAGTTTCGTGCACCCCAGCTGCTGTGGGTAAGGTAGCAGCATTACACACCAGTGTTTCTGAGTATTTCTAGTTTGCATCTGAAATAAGGATGTACTTTTCTGCGTGTGTGGTATGCACCAATGTAGTTTAACAGTCATAGTTAATCAGCAGCAAAGCAAGCGATTTCAATTGCTGCAGCAGTTAGAAACCTTAGATTAAGGTTCCACAGTGCTACCTGTTCAGAAGGGGTTCATATTCCTGCTTGTCCAGGACTCAGACAGCAAAAAAAGTTATCAAGAAGTGATTAAAGGATAATAAGGTAGTTGGTTATTTGCTGGAGTCAGTTAAGCAGATGAGGGGCATGGATGAGGCTAACTGTGTCATTTGCTCATCTCACACCTTACACACCAAATAATGTTGCCTCAAGTGCAAGGTTTTTGCTTTTGGGGTTTTTTTTCTGATAGTACCACATCACCTTCCTACCACTACACTGGGTATACTTTGTCTGGCCATCTCTAATGCATGGGACCTGAAAGCTCGTCATAAATGGGCATGAGTTACATTTCCTAACCACCTTGCACTCCAAATACATCACTGTCCCTATCACGTATCTAGCAGACTTGTCTCAGTCATGCATGGATGCTCAGCCCATTTGTACAGAGGAAATGCTGTCTATAAGAGGTGGCTTTGAAAGACAGACGGTTAAGATGACTGTCTGTACTTTCACTATAGCTTGGAACCTCAAGTGAGAGATGCTGAATTAGTTAGGAAGTCAGCACAGACCTGATGCTGCTCCTTTGTCTCTCTTTCTGCTCGGCCAAGGCATCTCTGGTCTCTTCAAATTCTCTTGTCTTCACTGAGAAGCACCTGCTG
>NW_010164089.1:14728-15293 GCF_000695765.1 Mesitornis unicolor
AAAAATACTGCTTATTCAAGCAAACTGAGAAAAGTTGAGATACCCAAGGCAGGGAACAGTAAAAGGAGAATAAATAAACGTCCTTCCTTGAGCTCAGCCATTTCCTCTATCAGTGCAAACGCTGGCACTGGTTGAGGCCCACACCCTTGGCACGTTGGAGGCAGGCAGGCCCTCCCCAGCGCTGCTCTGATGGACATCAGCAGAAGGGCTGCTCTTCTCCACAGTGGCGCAGCTGCTGGGAGAAAAGTCCCGAAGGTGCTTGGCCTAAGCACGGCCCCTCTCTGCCGTGCAAGAGGCTTTTGGAAATGGGAGAACAGCTCGCCTCCTGAGCTCACTCCAGCCTCGCACCAGGGGTGTCTGGCTCAGCTTGCTGCTCACGGGAATTCTGCATGCAAAGGCCCTTTGAGAAAGGGAACAAGTTGGCTGGTCCAACCCCTGCCCCTTCTGCCAGCTGCCAGTTAGAAGTTACTTGGCTCCGAGCTGGCCTCCTCCTGCCAGAGCGGATGGCATCAAGTTTTCCACCTTCTATGCCAAGCTTCTCCCCTCCCTCTCTCCCTTCCCACCC
>NW_010164090.1:0-2021 GCF_000695765.1 Mesitornis unicolor
CCTTCCAACTCCTAAGATTCTGTGATTCTGAATTGAAAAAAACACATTGGCAATATCAGTTGTAGCGCATCACTTTTCTGTCTTTGACTCCAGTTTATAATGGAGCTCTAGCACATCAAGTACAGCAGCACTCGTGACTCTGTTTGGGTGATGATGGTCCACGGTTAATATTCCACCCACTTTCAGATTTTGCCCTGGTCATATGGGACATTTAAAAGATGACTGAGTCTTGCTAATCATTCTTTGGCTCTCCAACAAGAGAATCAGCTGATGGGTGGGAACCAGGGAGTCTGACTTAGTGCAATATTGCTGCTGGTGCACTGTCATGGTAGCAGTTGGCATCTGCTGTTCATCAACCCAGAGTAAGCCCACAACAGAGGGATCTTTAAAGAAGACAGGCAAACTAGATAGCTGTTTAATCTTCTCTGTATTCATGGTGGCTACACCAAAAGCCCATTGGTACTCCTTTTGGTCCCTGAAGTACGCTGTCCTCAGGTAGTCTATGCCAAGGATACATGGGGCCTCCAGGACTGGCCACAACAGGCTGGTTTTTGTCACAAGCCCAGCAATAAGCCAACATTGTTAGTTAATAACAATGAGCATTAAACAGCTCACATAAGGGTGGAAAAGAACCTCAGAAGCATGTGCAGTAAAACCACCCACATCAATCTACAGGATAGCTCCCCCAGCACAGGAAGTGCATCTGTTCCAGGGACAAGCACATGGCCATTGTTTGTATTGACATGGTCCCAAGTTCAGCAAAACATTCAGTGCAGCAGCAAACTCCACAGCCTGCCAATTGATAACTGCTATAGCTGTAGCATGCTTCATTCAGATTTCCCATTGTCTAAAGCCGCATGTTGGGCACCGAAAAGGACTGTGGTGGGTTGACCTTGGCTGGCTGCCACCACCAAGCAGGTCTATCACTTCCCTTCCTCAACAGTACAGGGGAGAAAATAACATGAAAAAGCTCATGGGACACAATAAAGGCAATTTAATGAAGAAATGCATAGGTGATGCATGAAAGCAGAGCAAAACAAAAAGATTTATTCTTTATTTCTCATCAGCAAGTGATGTCTCACTACTTCCTGTCAAGTAGGGCCTCAGTACACAGTGTTTTTTTCAGAAGACAAATGTCTTCATAACAAATCCCTTCCCGCACCCTTAGCTTTTATTTTTTTTGCTAAGCACAACTTCACATGGCATGGAACATTCTTTTGTTCAGTTTGGGTCAGCTGTCCTGGCTATGTTTCCTCCCAAACTCTTGCTCACCCCCAGGCTACTGGCCTTTGGGTGGGGTTTGGATAGAAAATCTTGATGCTGTGCAAGCCCTCTTCAGCAATAACCAAACCACTGCTGTGTTATCAACATCATTCCAGCTACAAATACAAAGCACAACATTTTAATGGCTGCTATAGGGAAATGGCTGCTATAGGGAAAGTTCTCTCCATCCCAGCCAGACCCAACACACCCACTATGCTCACCTGTGAGTTCAGTGTGCATCTTCCAGCTGCAGTTAGAGTCGCATCACCTGCCACCCTACTCCTGCAATTTAAGGGGAAAGCCCTGCCATTTCAGGCTGACAGTCACCCGAACTCTTACTTTGCATCAAAGTAGGGAATGCATTGGAACCTCTTGCCTTGACTCCACAACAGCTGACAAGCAGCACTGCTGTCCACTGCCCTCCACGGGCCTGAGCATGGCAGCAACCTACTTGGGACCTGCCTGTCCCGACCCCGAAGCTTTGTTCCTCTGTCTTCCTAATCGGCCTGGAGTTGCCTTCACCAGGGGCGTACTTGCCCCAGAACCTTCTGGCCCTGGGCCATTTTTGGAAAGGAGCAGAAACTGCAGCAGGGATGAGAACTGACTCTGCCTGGCCACAGCAGGTCAGTGTGGGTGAATTCCCTTGTGGCTGCTGACGACTCTAGAGGAGAAAACTGGGTTATAGGCTTTGCTCCTGCTCCAAGGAGACAAAGTCTAAACCTGCCAATTAGAATTAAATCTGGCGAGAGGGGTCAAGG
>NW_010164091.1:0-22961 GCF_000695765.1 Mesitornis unicolor
AAATTTGCCTTTCATTTACTCAGAAAAAAACCCCCACAATTACTGTTTGGCCAGCCTAGTATAACAGTTTTAAAACACGTTCTTGTTCCTTTTTCTTTTACTCACTTTGGCAGCCACAGTTGGAGTGTCTGACCAAAGTGATCTCTAACTTGGTGATTTATTCTTGATCTAGTGTTGCTTTGCAGTCATGGTAAGATGCAGTGTTAGGTATCTCCTTGCTCCTTCGAGGAGATACAGTGTGTCAATGCAGCCAAAAGCCTTGAATCTCTGAGACATGCACTGAATATATGGCTCACAAGCCTAATTTGCCCATCATTGTACCTTTCAAGATGGTCTCATGCAGTCTGCTGAGGAGCAAGATTTCACTCCAGTGTCTTTCTTCAGACCCACATACTGGTGTGGGGATAAAGAAATAGAGGGTTGTGTAGAATCAAGAGTCATATGCTGGACATATGTCTGAGGCAGTGTTGTCCTTTTAGTCTGCCTGGAAAATCCTTCCCAAAAGAATCCTTTTGAGTATTTTTTTTTGCGCTGCAGACATGTAACAAGGTTACACGGTGATTCAGGAGAGAGGACAATTTGGATCTTTTACATATTTGAGTTTTTGGAGAGGGATTTGCAGACATGCTGTCTTGGAAAACCAGAATTTCAAAGACTGCATGAGTGTAATTGATTTTATTGAAACTATAAAGTGACAAAAGTGCGTGCAGCTAAAAGAAAATGCATTTTTGCTTTGGAAGAGGATTACATTGCTGACATAACCTAAAAGAGGAAAAGAACACAGAAAATAAAATTTCACTGAGTTCCAGTAAATACTGCATCTGATCAATTTATCAAACCTTATCCTTTTCTATTGCAGTGTGTTTAGGAGCTCTTGGTTTTCTTTGTCACAGTGCAACTTCTAATAAATAAAAATTCTGCTTCCCTAAAGAGTTTACAGATCAAGTAATTTAGAAACTAATAAAAGTTCATTAAAAGGTGACTTAAACTACATATGCCACCGTTGATGTGTGAAAATTGATGAAATAACCATAGAGAAAAGGTGGTGAAAAATGATACTAGTAACTTATAATGTTACTGCCTGTTCTTTGTTAGTGAACACTTCGTTAATAATCCAGAGGACTACATTGCCACCACAGTGATGGAATTCACTATATTTTTGGTAGAGAGATGAAGAAGCTGGTAGGTGTGGCTCCTGCTGGGGTTTTGTGTTGCTGCAGATGGCACCACGCATCTGACTAAGTCTGGGACCCCTGGAGCTGAGCTGCTTTAGACACTTACATAAAGGTAGTAGAACAAGAATTAATCAGAAACAAATGGAGCAAGGAGTACAGGTGGTATGTTGGTATCCTTGAAAGCATGTTGCTTAGGTAAAGAGAAACATGTAACCTAGTCATTCTGTAACATGTATATGAATTAGCAATGAGTCCAGTAGTTCAAATGAAGAGTGAATTTTGGATGCAGTAGAAAAATAGGACATACAGTGCCTTTTGAACTCCCCTTACAAAGAGGAAAAGAGTTGCTTTTAAATAAAATATTTATCTTATACCCCTCTGGACATTGCTTTTTGCAAGTGACCAAAAATAAAGAGGAAAACCTTTTTTAAAGGCTTTTAACTTTGATTGAGGAAAATGCTCATGAAATGTCATTGATCTTGGTGACTTGCTGTCCTCTGAAAAGTTTGAATTTAGCAAAAAATGGATAACAAATTGTATTATGTTTTCTGAACACTTACTTTTCTAAAGCAACTGATCTGTTTATAACTTGAGCTTCTGTTGTTAGATGTCATCTGTTACTGAAAATGGAGATGTTACAGTTGGAAAGCCAAATGAAGAGAAAACATACAAAAAGGTAAATAAGACTTACAACATTTTAATTGCATGTATTTCCCTTCATATTGATGATTCAGACCTACTGTAAGTGAAATATATTTCTATTGAAATAAATATATTTCTATGACTAATTACAAGAACCAACCAAACGTGTTCCATGGACTTTTTGAAATTATTTTATTCCTTCTGTGAAATCATAAGATGTTTCTACCCGGTGCAGAGCTGACTGTTTGGAAGCTTGTTCAGTACAGTTTTAAAGTATACACACTTGCTAGATTGATGGAAATTCTTTGCTCTTAGTAACAGATACACCTCTGAGTATAAACACCGTTGTCAGAAATTTAGTACGGTAAGTTCCCAAATGCTTTGAATGTTTAGGCAATGTGCCTGGACTACAGACCTATCCTACCACCTCCTCAGTGCTTTGCCAAACAGTACACTTTTTAATTTGCTTTGTTTTTTGAAAAAAGAAATGTTATTTGAGAATACATATTTAGTGTAGGAGAGTGCATCAGTGGTAGAAGCAGAGGGCTATTCAAATGCTGTAACCATAGCTGCTACTGGTGTTTGTTTTGTTTTTCTATCACTGGTTGTCTGGGACCAGCATTATTTGGGTTGACCTAGCACTGTTGATAACAAAAGGGAGTTATAAATGAACACTTTTCTATACATATTTACACAACCAAATTGTCATCTACCAGATTTGATAATTTTCTTGACAGGTCACTTCAAAGATGAGTGTTTTGGTTTTTTTTCCTAATTTCTGTAATCTAGCATAGAGATCCACATACTCCTACAGTATATAGCATGGGGTAAGGTTTTCCGTTTCTGAGTATTGTCTCCAGCATGGCTGGTGAAGTTAAGGAGAATAATAAGCTACTATTTCTATTTTTCACCTCTTTTGTTGGCAGCTACATTTTCTGTATCTAGGTGGCTCTAACATTCCAAATAATTTTCTCAGAAATGAAATCAAATAATGTTTGTGAACATGCTGTTTTTCTTTTTAGATATAGGTTATGTTCAGTTTCTCGGCTTATGATTTAAAAACATTAGAGTCTAAATTGTTCTTGACATTCAGTATGAGAAAGGAAGAAAAGTTCAGTGATTGAGCTGGACACTTTTGTAGTTTTATACTGCTAGACTAGACAAGACACAAATCCTGGTAGTCCCACCACAGGTGAGTTTCTGTTCCCCCAAGTCATCCTGCATGCCCTTCTCTGTTTCTTTTCAAATCTAAATTCACAATATTCCAGAGGAAGCCTTGTAAAGACTTCTCACCATGGCACAAATTCTGTCTATTTACTGGAAATGCATCTCTGACAAAATGTGGATGCCCCCTCCTGGAAGTGTTCAGGGCCAGGTTGGATGAGGCCTTGAGCAACCTGGCCTGATGGAAGGTGTCCCTGCCCATGGCAGGGCATTGGAACTGGGTGATCTTTGAAGTCCCTTCCAACCCAAACCATTGTGTCTAGGATTCACAACCACATCACATTGTGAGATCACAGTGTCATGTCTAAATTCTGCCTTTTCCCCTTAACCACCAGTTGTCTCTACTTGTATCTTATGCCAGTTTAATTTATTTTTTTTAAAATTGTTTATTTAATTTTCTTATACTTCCACCCTCAGCTGTTCTTTATTCAAGATCCTGTGTTGCATATGCCCCATATGTTAGTGTTATCATTAAATATTATCATTATGTTCCTGCTTTTTGTGGTAATGTCAATAAAACAACTAATATATTCTGACCCCACAATTTATCCATGCAGGGCTTACTGGTAGCATGTCTTTGCCTGATGCTTTTGCTTTTAACAATGTATCTCTCCTCTTAAGCCAAATTCCTTACAAACCTTACTCTTTCTGTTAATTCCCACCTTCTCCAGATTTTGCATGTAACATTTTTCATATTTTTTAACAGAATCAACTGCATATGCCTAGAAAGTTAGTTGCAAGGTGAGCTTGGCGGTACCTGTGTTTGGCAGAGGCATTTCATGCTGCTTTCCATTTAATTCCATATTTTTATGTATATATTTCACAAGGCGATCTTGCTCTGTTGAAGTCTTGTTTGGAGTTAAGACACGCTTGTCTTCTACTGCCCACATCACTTTTCTTCATCACTATAGGTATTGCATTTACAATTCTCCAGTCGTGCGTTGTTGCACTTGTATTGTTTGGCTGGAAAATACTTGCAGTTCTGTCATTCTGTCCTGTGACTTCCTGTGCCACTTCCTCCAGAAATCTGGGCTGGTGCTTTTTCAGCTAGTTGGGCAGTTCCTGTTCCCATCTGCTGCTGCCCTTGATCGCTGTGGAAACACTTAGGTGAAATACTCATGTAGTTCTCAGGTCAGACCATACTTGTTAACCCATTCTCATTGCTCAAAGGTTTCACTTCCACCTTTTTTTTTTTTTCAGTTAAAAAAACACACAGCATAATAAAGATTAAGAAACTTGTGCAGTTCTGCTTAGAAAAGCAAAGGACAGTACCTTGGTTTGAACTCTGACAATTCTGGTTTTTACTCTGCTCTGCTTTGACCTTTGATGTATAGCAGAACAGCAGCCGTATAACTGCTGTTAAGATGGGACTGATTAAGTTAATGAAGGACTGTGGGGCATGGGACCTGTGGTACCGGTGTATATCTTTGACCTGAAATGTTCTTACCAGTGATGTGCTCCCCTGAAAAAGTATAGTAGCCAAAGAATTTGTGTCACAAGATGTGAACGTGGAAGGTTTCAGTGGAGCATTGGTATTGCTGAAAGCATGAGTAACTAGCACGTAGCTGAGAAACACAGACATTAGAAAAGTTTTGTAATGTCAAGTTTTATGTGGGTAATTCAAGGGATTCCTAGTGATAATTCTGGGAGACCATCCTGAAATCTGATGACAGATTTAGTCTTAATCCCTCCCCAGGTAAATGATCACCCTTGCAAATTGGAGAGATTAGTGAAGGAAAAGTTAATGTGATCCTGTCATCATCTCCTTTTGTGGGACCCAGTCGTTCTGCATGAGGACTTGGTAACAGTAAACCATGGTTTGGTCTTAACTTTAAAATCTTCCTTGGGCTCTTTATCTTCTTACAGAGCAAATGCCAGTGTGCCTCTTTGTGTTCTCCCAGCAGTTACAAAGAGGCTTGCTGATTCAGGATCTGTAGTCACTTTGTGACAGAAAGTACATGATACTCAGATGCACAGTGGTATGTCTATAATGCCTCAAATAAAATGCAATCTCTAGGGATAAGAGATGCACTGGTTCTGCTCTTCTGAAAGGTTACATTTTTCTTGCATTGGGTTGGGGGCGAGAGAGAGCAATTCTCAGTCTGATCTAAGAAACAAAATGGCCTTTTGTTTTAAACAGTTTTGCATTTTGCTTAATTATATCTTGTGTCCATTTGTCATAATAGCATGCAAAGATTATGCCTGTACAGCCTTAGTCATCTATATATATAAGTACATACAAATGGGAAAAGTGATGCATGGAAAATGTCTGTTTGCTTTGTGATGTAAAATTCAATGACACATAAGAGAAAATTAAATAAATGTTGGCTTTGAAGGCATTTTCCCTGTGCTGGATCCAATGAGAAATAAGCCTAACTAACCAATGCATATTAAACAATGTTTTATTTGCTTGATCTGGAAATGTAAATATCCCTTATTAAGAACTATGAATTCTGTCATAAGAGAAACCTGCAGGAAAATTAGAGAAAATAATTGCTAATATTTTTTTTTTACCAATCTGTTTTATGGAAGTTTAAAAAATTAGCATTTTTGTCTTGGAGGTAAAGTTGTTTTTTATCTAGTGTAAATGAAACTGCTTACCTTAGCCCATACAATCTGTCCTATTGATACAGAGGTGTATTTTGGCTTACTAAAACCCATTTCAACCAGAGAGAAAATTATTCCTGACAGCTGTTTGAAGAAAAACAATTTTCTGCTGGGACCTGTAGAAAACCTTCACATTTTTTTCCTTGTAGTTCACTCCTCCTTACTTCTGAAAACTGGAGTAAATGGTGTAGCTACTGCTTTGAGTAGCAGCTGGAATGGACTGACTATTGTGGAAAGGACCCACGGCTGCAGTTGCATGCAGTTACATGGGACTCAGTTGCTGCAGTAGGTGGAGAATGAGTGGGAGCTAAAGACTCCTCAGTCAGCTCCCTCTTCTGTTGTTCCCTCTTCGTTCTGTAATTCTGCCTTTTGCACGCTGTTCATACTGCCAGGGTGTGCACAGCTGAGGGTGATGTTCTCATCGAGTGCGCCTCATCTCTGAAGACTAGTTAGCTGTTAGTTTATAGCTCTGTGCTAGGAAAAGTATCTGAAAATCTGAATTTTCACTGATGGAAATAGGCAGTCCTCAGAATGTGCTCTTCCTTTCTCTGTGTGTATGCATCAGTGTATTTTGGCCTGCTGTCACTCAGTGTAGTTTGGCCTTGGGAGAGTTCCCAAAGGGACTACTTCCCTGTTCATCCTGGATGGAAAAGAAATCATTTTTATGATGGAAAAGTTTATTTCTGTCCTCTACTATCTTTGCTATGCAGTAGCAATATGTTTCAAACATGTCTTGAATCTATGTAGATTAGTTATAAGAACTATCCCTATATTACAAACATCTGTAGTAATGACTGGTTTTCGTTGTTTATAAGTTCACCTCAGATAGGTGAACTTCCTCCAGCAGAGCATCCCATCTGGGAAAAAGCTTTCCAGAAAATTAAGTAGTCTGTAGGCCTGTGAGCTGCATTTCTGGGACTTTAGATTCTTACAATGTTTTCTTTACGATTTTGGTCGTCTCAGCTGAATTAGAGGTAGGTAACATCTTTATCTGAATTAATTAATCCTGCTTTCAATTTCTTACAAAGTCAGGTTTTGGCACACTTCCCTGGCAGAACAAAATCTGACTTGTGAACTCCATGAATGTGAACTCTGTGGAGCCCCAAGAAAAGGGCTTAGATTACTAAAACCTTGTGAGAGGCCTTGCACAAGCATTGCTACAACATCCTTCAAGACTAAGAAATTCATAACTAGACCAAGATAGTGGCACGGTTTCTATTATGAATCATGCTTCTTGATTCAGCTCTAAGTTTAGACTTTCTGCCACTGCAGTCTGACATAAATGCTCTTCTGGCTTTTAATTGTCTAATATTATTTAATCAAAGTCTTTGAGAAATTATGAAACACAACTTTCTGTTTCTTTTGAAAACCACAACCTCTTTAAAATGGTCTTATTTAAGGTGGGTCTATAGGGCTATTCAGCTGCAGTGATTTGGTACAAGTGTTACAATCTCTGAAACTCCTCCTGGGTTTGCTCTGTATCTGTAAATTTCAAGAAGTTGATAAAGTTTACAGTGTGAATATAACCTAAAAAAAAATCATTCACTCTAATCAAAGAACTTAGTTAATGGAGGAGAAACTTCACAGATATATGTCTAATGCAGCTTTTGAGGTAGAGGAGTCAAATAACTTTGAGATCAAAGTAATCTTAAATTATGAAAACTGTAGCCAGCTCTTTGAAGATGAGGGATTTTTTTGGTGGTTGGTTTGGTTTGGTTTGGTTGGTTTGGTTTTGGTTGGGTTTGTGTGGTTGGTTGGTTGACCTTTTTTCAGAAAGAAACAGAGAGGGGGCAGTGGAAAGAAAGGCTGTGATTATTTTCTTCATTTCATGCTTGAAGATCCTAAGCAAAGTAGCAAGGGAGCCTGGCAACAAAATGTGGTCACTAGACTGATGATTCTCTTGGATATCTTGTCAAGACGTCACAGTCTTGTCACTGAAATCTGAAGTATGCAGTAGCGACTTTTTTTTTAAATTTCTTTTTGTTGTTTTGCAGGCTTTGCTGTGAGGAGCTGCTGACACACATGCAGCTTTTGCATTGCAATGTTATCAATCACATGGTAGTCCCTAAATCTGCTTCTTGAAAAAACAGATTTCAGTAACATTCTGATCCTTAGTACTAGTATGGGGGCAAGAATAGGGCACAGACAGGTCTGTCAAAGCACATTAAGTACGTAGAAGAAAATCACACCCAAAAACACAAAGCAGATGTATATAGTGGAAGTTTACTACTAGATTACTAGAATCTCTACTTGTTATCTGAAGGCTGCCACACATATATGTATGATTAAACTTTCTCATTATTACATACCTTGCGGCTCTTCTGCTTAGCTTATGACAAGCACTTTATGTAACCTGTTCAAAACTGCGTATCATAAGTGTGAGTCACTTTGCCCAGGAGCAAAGGGAATTTTCCTGAATAAAGGAAACCAGGCTACCTATTGTTAGAGCTTGCAAACATGTATGAGCAGCATTACTGCATCACTTTTGGCAATGTCTTATGCCCTGCGTCTAATGTCTGCATGTAGGTTACTTATTCTTGCAGACACTGAAACTTCACCACTGGAATTTTTGCTGCACTGGGACCTGTGTTTTCAGTGGCAGACTTTTGAGCACTTTCAGTATTTTTGCAGATGTTCAAATCACTGTATTTAGTGGCTTTGCCTGGAGCAGTGGCTACTACCAAACTTACGGGTCTCAAATTCTTTTTCTCAGAGAGACAGAAGAACCAGAACACTTGGAATCATGGCTACTCCTGAAACTTAGGCATGAATGTTTGAAAATGGAGGGAAAAAGAATTCAAAGCTCTGGAGTCACCTGAATTCAATTTTGGAAAAAGAAGGGAAGTCAGCTTTAGCTTGGGTCAGAAAATAATTTTGATGGCAATTGAGCTCGAAGAATCTAATGTATGTCTTAACTGTTTTCTGGGAGAGCATCCCAACATAGTTGTTAAAATAATTCAAAGAACTACAAGAAAATTACTTTCTCCAACTTTGAACAGTAATTCTATAAAGAGGAAAGCAGAAGATACAATATTATCAGTTGTACATGTTTAATGACCTGTCATTTGTGCTAGCATTCAGCATAGTATCCCAGAAGAAGGAACAGCTTAGTAATAGCCATTCAGCCACCCCACGCCCCTGCTGCCCTCCCCACCACCACCCCAGAAGCAAGATCCAGAGGTGAGGATGATGGGCAGAAGTTAAACTTCATGAGTTGTGACCTGCAGCAGCTGGACAAACAGCTGAGAGAGAAATACAGTGTGAACTGAGGGAAGAGCGAAGGAGTACGGTGGCTGTGTAACCCATGGTTACAAGTTGTGGGTAAACAATAAAACTAGTTCAGTTAGTGGAATTTTCTAATATCTCTGTTTTTATGTCCCTGTTTGGGATTTATTATTAAAGAAAATTGACAGATTAAATGTGGCAGCTGCAGAGAGCATGCTGAGATGGGGTAGCCACCTCCAGAAGCCTCAGCAGAAGCAGCTGCAAGAAGTGTTGATTCAATGGGACTGTAAGCACAGCAGGCAAAGATGAGAGAGCTCAAGTACAGAAGCAGCAGACTAGACAATAACTGGACATACATCTTGAATCTAATTGCAACTTCCTGATGCTTAAAGAGAGCTCTTTTTAAATGTTGCTTGAAGGAGCCATAATGTTTTTCAACAGGCACTCTCCTCAGGTGGTTTGGCATAAAGGTTTACACAATTAATGGAGGCTTAGTATCTTTTCAGGGGGATGGAAAAGATAAACTGTGTTTGCATGAGAGTGGTTGTGTGTGATTCCTGGTTCTTAGGATAACCAGTATAACTGATGCTTCAATGTAGTAGAAAATTCACATCTTGCCTAAGCCATGTGGTTTGAATAATTTTGACCAAGTGAGACCTTGTGGATCTGATTTGTTTTTTTTAACTTCACTGAGAATGCTGTCGATGGGAAGGCGTCTATACACAGCTATTACACCACTCCAGTGTGTTAAGTACCATTAAGCAGCAGAGTGGGCTGGTGAGGGAGATGAGAGCAGGCTACTCCACAGAGAGTAGTAGACAGAAATGAACTAATGGTAGCCGCATTGTGGGTACCATGTCTGCAGAGCAGTGTTAAATCAGTGATAGCTTCTACTCAGATGCTGTCTCCTCCCCATCTCTGATAACTAGGTGTCTGTACCATTTCATTAAGTTTAAAACCTCTTTGAATGACAGTAGTACGGAGGAAGAAAGCAAACATCCTCTTGCCTTCCACAGTGATAATGAGGTGGAGTTGATGAGTCATAGTTCATTTATTTTCATTGCTTTATAGCACCTGCAATAAGGCAGGTGTCTTCTTGAAGAATTACCATCTTTGCCCCAGAAAGTTCATAAGCCAATCTCCAGCTGTGATAAAATGAGTTGTAAAAAGGGAGAACAGATAGACAAGGACAAAGTTTACATCTATGCAGACCTAAAGGACCTCCCTAGGATGTCTACTTTTAAATAAGGCAAGAATGTTAGTTACATTTTTCATGAGCCGCTTGTGGTGAATGCATGAAGACGTAGCAAAGAAAAATTGAGAGTTAAAAAGAAGAATGGGAAAATAACTTTATGAATAAGAGCAGAGGGAAACGTCTATAAACTTAAATGAAGGCCACATCCTGCTCAGTTCCTCTCTGCTCATGCTTTGTTAAATGATCTGTTTTCTGTTATTTCTTCATAAAAATACAGAGAAAATACATGAAAACTTGTTTAAAAGAATAAACCTATTTACCAGATCTTTGTGCATTATGTACCCAGAACCAGTTCTTTACCATCGCAACAGTGGTTAGTTAGGTTTGCCAGCCATTTACAGTCTTCACAGTCTAATGGAAATAATTATGGAGCAATATATGATATACTCTCTAGTTACTATAGTACCTATGTTTTTGTCATCTTTGATTTAATTTTTCTTTAAAGGACAGACTTTTCCAATCCTTTCAATAGCCTTGTCCCTAACTTGCACAGTTGTTAAACACCTTCAGTTCAGTTGATTTTTTGTTACCTGAATGTGCACTCCCTTTATCTACATTGTGTGTGTCTGATTGACACCTTTCTTTTATGAAAATAACAGATTTTAATTTTACAGAACAACCCTGAAAGGGATTTATCTGTAGGAAAAGCAGTGTTAAAATCCTACTTAGTACATTTGTGGGATCATGTACAAACTTAATACCTGATTTGAAAGGATTAAGTTCTCATTTATTTTGCTACTCTGAAACTGGATTTCATTTTAGAATGATGTAGAGCAGGTGGAAGATACATCTTTAGAGAACAGTAATTCATGAGACAGCACATCTAGTGTTAGAGTATTTATTGGCCATACAGACATTCTGTATACCTGTGTTGTGTATTACATTCGGTTTTCATCCTGTAAACTGTTGTTCAGCTTTATGAAGCTTTCATGTAATTTTTCATCTCTGCAGGCTTTTTAGCAGTGCTGTATGGCAAATATAGAGAAAATATATAGTTACTTTTGGCAGAAAGGAGCAAAGGTATGTTTTGTCAGAATGAAGACAATTTAAGCTTTTATATGCAGGGATAAAACTATGGAGAGGCAGTACACAGCAGGAAAAACTAAGTTTCATTTTTTATATACTCATATTGTGGACAGCAAGGCAGACTGACTAAAATAAAAAATGTGGGTATACTAAAGGCAAAATTAGGAATTACCTAAGCATTTTGAGATTCTATGAAGGAATTTTATAGCTTGAGTTAAAAATAACAAAGTCATTAAAATAAATATATCTATTATTTGCTAATCTATTACTTGCATATAGAGCAATCTAAAGAGGTAGGGCAGTCCCATTCCTGTTGAATGTGGAGCTGGGTCTGTCTGGAAAGCCTTTTTTCTCAACAGTTTAGAAA
This sequence comes from Mesitornis unicolor, assembly GCF_000695765.1. Taxonomy (NCBI): domain Eukaryota; kingdom Metazoa; phylum Chordata; class Aves; order Mesitornithiformes; family Mesitornithidae; genus Mesitornis; species Mesitornis unicolor. Next base: position 11,522 of record NW_010164091.1, read on the forward strand.
TGCTGGGACTTCTCCTGGAGCACTTTTACCACAGCACATATCTTCCTGAAATGCAGCTCTTTTCTCTTTGCTGACCTGTTCCCATTTAACAGGTGGTGGTAGGTGGAGGAGAAATGACCCTACCTGCTTTGGAATACTGGCAATTTCTCAGTATGCATGGCTGCAGGAATTATAATTTGTGTTGTCATACAGTTCCATGCTTTCCTTCTCAGTATCTACATCAGGTATAGTTTAACCTGAATGTGTGTCAAAGTCTTGCTTTTCTTTCCTGAACTAACTTTTGTTGAAAACCTAGGGTGGAGAGAAACTGTACCTGATTCTGCTTGTGGATTGGAGGGAAATCCAGGGGTCCCACTACCAAGAAAAGAGTGTGCCGGTCACATGGCACAAGGCACTGAGCTAGCATAAATTCAGTGTCCATCAGGTTGTGTTCAGGAGATGATGGCACAATAATTTTGAGAAGGTAGGCTTTTTGCTAGTTCAGACTTCACTTGTCCTGCAGCCAGTAGAAAGACAAACATAAGCCCTATCGAATTTGTTTTATGCTGTGAGCGTGTGATTTTTTTTTTTAAATTATATTAAGCTGGGTGGCTGATATTAGTGCTTATGTGAAAAAAAAAAGAAAACTTGTAGTTGGTTTGTGGTTGGCTAGACATAGAGAAGCTGTTGCTGGCACAAGAGTACCGATGCATAGATTTTGGGGGTTGGAGAGGAAAGAACAAGTCTGTGCTTTTCAGCAGTAGCATCAGACATGAAGATTAGTGTCAGTCAGTAAATCTTGGTTGGTCTGAAAGAGGAGAGTTTGTGTGCCTATGCCTGTGCAAGTTTATGCTCTTATATGTTGCCAAGGAGGACAGATCCTGGCCTGGCACATTAAGAGCCACAGTATCAGAGCCAACAAAAGATAGTTCAGTCTGAAACTGCCAAGATTTTCATGGGTTTCTGTCTTTACTGTCAATACAAAAACCACCAAAGTACTGTGCAGTAGACAGTAATACCCTAATCAGCAAAAGAAGGATGGTAAAACTTTTGCTTTTTTGTGCTCCTTTATGTTGCAAAGACAGTTGTCACAGTGTGCACCATTTGCTACAAATCTAATTAGTTTCATAGTCTAAAATTCATCAGTTGAAGTTGTTTATCCTGCTGATTTTTCTCATCCTTTCATTTCTTAGAGCTGCAGAAAGTACCGATAATGATCCAAGAGTCGCTGTACAGTTACAGCTGATACGTGGGCTCAGGGCCGCATTCTGAACCTCTGCATGAGACTAATAGGAAGAAAAAATTATTTAAGTTTCTAAAAGAGAGAACTTGTGGCACAGAAGGTTGATGAATTTTATTGCTTGCTCTACAGCAGGAGGTATTCAAGAGGAATTGAAAGAAATAGAGGGCTTAGGTTTGAAACTAGATTTTGGTGCATTCATGGACATTAAAGTAGGTGTGTGAGTAAGGAAAAATGCGTAAGAGAGATCAGTTTTTCTGTTTGCATTTGTGAATTCTAATGAAAATATTTTTGTAATAATAAAATGAATTAATCAAGAACATTTTCCCTAAGGCTTGAGGAGCAGCTTTTTTATCTCTTCCTTGGATTTCATTCTTAATGGCAAAGTAATAATAATAAAGAAGTTATACCAAAACAAGTGTTTGTATTCAGATAAATTCCAAGGTTTGTTTTGTTTTTATTTTAAAGCTTGTGAAAACAAAACTTTATCATTTGCCAAGGGCATATTGTGTGACCAGCCTTTGTTGGTTCATTTCACAGTGGTTCACAAACAATTGACTTAGGGTCAGCAATTGCCTTCAGCATGCTGTAACTGCTATCAGTTTGTTTTAAAACCGTTTTTAAGGTATCCTGAATGGTTTCATAGCATTGGTTTTCTGTAAAGCCCATTGCTGTGATTGCTGCAGACATGATGGGTGATTGCTAACAGCACTCTTGAATAGGAGTGGAAATTCACAAGAAGGTAACCTTATAGGTAAGGTCTGCCCCATACTAGTGGAAGGCCTTACCTTCAGCCCTCCAGAGACTGTAGGTTTTCTTTAGGATTTGCAGAAATCCTACAGGTACTCTATGGTTGATGAGCTTTAAAGGTGGTCTAGAGTTGTCGTCTTCAAATCATATTGCCAGGTTACCTGCTTTTTTTTCTTTTTTTTTTTTTTTTTTTCCCTGCTACTTTTTCAGGCATAGTCCCTTGCTGTGGCAGTGAACAAGATGGGCATCCAGCTATGAAGCAGAAACTGTATTTGTATGTGTACTGGTTTGATAAAAGTTGCATAATTACTGCTTTTGTTGGGCATTAATCATTCATGAATAGAACCCTTTCATGGAAAGAAAAATGTGAATCTCCTTATGACACAAAGCCAAATCTTTTTAATAATCCAAGTAGCAGTCTAAGAATGGTGGTGGTGTTTGTTCCCACCAAATTGCCTGTTCTGAACTGTTATACAAGCGCAAGTTCTGCTTGGTGTGCAGTCTTAATTATTTAGGAGCTACACATGTCTGTCTTTTCTAAAAATAACCAGTCACTTCAGCATATGCTGTTCTGAGAACTGTAACAAGAGTAGTTTTGTGTACTTGAACCCTTTCTTATGTAATTCCGACTCCTGAAATGTTTTTGTTCAAGTGCTGAAGTAGTTCTGACCATGAAACCTCTGGTGTTCTTTGCTTCCACTGATACAGTCTCTTGCTTGTTTGGTGGGTAGGAGTTAAAGCCTAGAAACAAGCACCAAAATGGTACCTTCAAACTGGTGAAAATACACCATACCAAGGGAAGAGACTCCCTTCCTCATAGCCTTCTTTCCCTTGCCAATGGCTTTGTTTATTCACCTGTTCAGTCTTTTCTTAGGAATTCCTTTCTTGACTAATTTCTTTGGCTCGGTTCTGCCATTTTTTTAAAGCCATCCAGCAGTGTGAGAAAGTTTCAGAGATGGTCTCAATGTACATGTGTACAATATCTATCATGATTTGGAACTCTCCTTTTGAACCCGTCACACCCCTGCAAGCCCTGTTTGTTGAATTTAAGACATTTCACTCTATGCATATAGATTGTTATATAGAGATTTTTCTTCTCCATCACTTTAATTTTTCTTTGGATTCCCACCAGTTAATTCACCTCTTGCATTGACTGTTAAGAAGAACTTAGTAAATATATTTGTATCCAGAATCTGCATTTAAAGCATCAGCCTGCATTGTGATGCCTTGGCATACATGTACAATTGTCTGGAATTTGTGACTGTTTTTTTCTAGAAGATATGCATACTGTTTCAAACTCCTGAAGCAGTTTGAATGTCTGGTTAAATTGGAAATGTCTAAAGTTAGAACCCAATGTCTAAATTATTTGGGCAATTTGAAAAGACTTAGTCTGTACAACCAGAGAATTGATTTTTATAGCTTTTGCTATAACATAGTGTTTCTTTTAAATCTTTTAATTGAAAAGCAGTCATCTCTCTGAGGTCTAGGAGATAAAGATGACATAGTTTTGTTACTATGTACATGATTAAGAGTTTAGCATATAATGTTACTGATAAAGAACAGATATGTATTTTTAGTGAACTCATGCTTGAACTCTTACTTTCTACACAGACTGCATCCTCAGCTATTAAAGGTGCTATCCAGCTGGGAATAGGATATACAGTAGGAAACCTTACATCAAAACCAGACAGAGATGTTCTTATGCAAGACTTCTATGTAGTGGAAAGTGTCTTCCTACCAAGGTAAGGACAAGCCTATTCAATTTATTTTCAATAGAATTTCATAATTAAACTCTTCACTAGATATTATAATGCTTGCCATTTTGTTGAAGTGTTGCAAAAATTTATGAGAATTGAAGTCCTGCAGTGTTAACGGTAATATCAGAATTTACATTGGACTAAAAAATTCTAGCCAGGACTTTAGCCTGTGTTGAGGCTCAGCTCTTACTAGCTGACTGCAGTTGTGCCCTATTGCTGCTTTGCATTTGGCCACCTCATGTTATATCACTACTAAGCTTATAGTGCAGAATTTGTAGTAATACAGTCGTGCTGATGAGAGAAATCAAGGTAGTCCTCAGTTTGGGGCTTCAAAAGCTCAAGTACAGGGCCGTGTAAGTTTTTAAAATTACGCATACTGGGAATGCACGAAGAAGGTTTAAGATAAATATTCAAAATTTCAAAACCAGGTTGTCTGCTCTGTTCAGTGTTGCCTGCATTTTACAAGTGCTAAGTATCAGTAGTGCCCAGCATTTCTGTAAGGATATGCTATATATGCTGTATTACCTGAATCTGGGAATGCTTTCTAGGAATTTTTCAAATTTTTTTTTCATGTTTTGAGTGCTACTTCATAAGCTGTTTCTAATAATTACAATCCTTAAAAATTGTGATGTCACTAAAATGAAGTTTAAGTGACAATGTATAAAATAATTGCAGGCACTTTAAAGTTGTTCTCTCCTCATGTAAATTTGCTCAATTCAACTCCTGTTTTCCTCTTAATTGAGATATCCTCTAAGGAGAAGAAAATTTGTACAGACTTTCTATAAAGAGCACTTGCTGGTAACATTCTCTGTGAAACTAAAAACTGGCTATATCCATAGCAGTCTCTTAAATCCGTGACACTTGATTTCTTATGCTAATGCACAGAAATTTCAAATTTCAGATCCTTCCTATTTCTCAATGTAACATGCACATTCATTTATTTAAAATGGTTTCAATCCAAAGTGGTATTAGTTTGCACAAGTAGGATAGCATATAATAATACAGGTTTCTTTCCTGCTGCTAGAGGGTGTTGGCATGTTGAGTTTTTCACGGTGGCATTATGTGGATCACTCCTGAGTCATATTTATAAGTACCTTCATTACACTAGTCAGAGGTAAAAAGCTCAGGTTGTGTGTTTTTTCCAGATAGGGCTGCGCTTCCAAGGTGCACCTCAGGTGCTCTTCACTTTTGCCTAGGACAATGCCTATATGTGAAGGCAGTATTGTTAAAAGTAATTACTTTAATGACTTTTTTTTCCCCTCACTTTGGATTGGTCTGAGTAGAAAGCAGTTAGTTGAAATTGGTTACACCGAGAGGTCCAGTGGATGACCTCCAACTGGAAGCACCCTGAAGCAAGCCAAGGTTAAAGGAACTTTTTGCCAGATGTCTGAAGCTGGAGGAGAATGTGACAGTGCTGCAACAGTGGTGCTGAAATCAGGCACTTACCAGGCAATGAGCAGCATTTTTCCACTCGCTTTGGGTACATGTAATTCAGCTGCAGCTTCAAGAAGGCTATTAGCTGAACTTGCCCTCAATCGTGGTCAATTCACTGCAGCCTCCCTCTTCACAAGCTGTCCTGCTCCACCTTCCTGACATGTTTTCCCTGCATCCACCTGCTCTCATGCAAGTCTGGCAGCGAGGTGAGAGGAAGGTGTTTTGCAGAGTCATAGACACACCTGCTGCTTTGACAGCATCAGGAGTGCTGATATGGTGGCAGTGACAAAACAGACCTCAGCTAGTAGAGGTGCAATAAAACAGCAGCCTGCATGCTAGCAAGCAATATAGTGTTGTCTGTGCCCTTTTACTATTAGGGGAAAATAGCCAACAGTAGTTTAATTTTTTATCAGCTGCAGAAGATAAATAGTGCCTCCATATCTCTCAGCCCCTGAAGTACACCTTAGCACCACCAATACCTCAGCTTCGGTATCCGTAGCAAAACACTTCAGGATTCATGAAGGAGAGAGAAAAACTCCAGGGGAAAAAAAAGTGGTCAGTTTAGACCTAAACATAACTGTGGCAGCTACTGATGTAAATCAGGAATAACTCCATGGATTGCAGGTTATGTCTGGTCCAGGATTGCTTTGTCACTGGATTAAATTGGTTGGAGTTTAGCCCTGATTCAGTTAGGTGTTTATTTCAGGAAGTGACTTTGAGTGAAGTGGAAGTATCTCTGTACAGTGGATAGATTTGAATTGCTAAGCTGCATTGCGCATTGTAGTGGTGGAGGGAGTGGTCAAGTCATTGTCGCTTTCTGCTTCACATTGTGGCATCACCTTTTCGTCCCTTTTTCTTCAGGCTGCCAGGAGTTCATAACATGTTGCTTTCAGGAACTAAGGGAGGTATTATTAGGGGCTCTTATAAAGGAGTTCATTGAGAACCACTGCCCAAATTGAGTTTAAGTGGCACTATGCAAATGTGCTCTGTGGGCTGTAACAAATGCAGTCTGCAGTGACCCAGTTGATTCTGAAGATACAGTGCCTGAAGTTTCTACCCAGCTCCCTGAATAGGGTGAAACCACAGAGGGAACTACTCTGAGTAACCTGCCTTCTGGTTTATTAAACACTGCTTTGGAAATCCAGCAAGGAAGCTGCTTACCAGGTGTGCTGGTGCTGCTGCAGCAGTGACTGAGGGTTCAGTGGGAAGGTTGTGCATCCTGCCTGTGCTCTCTATGCTCTGGCCTGTGATTCAGCTGTATGGAACTTATTTTTCCTTCCTGCATTATGCTGTGTCCCTGACTTCCTTCATTGGAACCAGTTTTATTTCATGGTGGCACATTTTGTCTGCAAATCAGCCATTTGTGCAGTGTTTTGACAGCTGTTTGATTCAAGCGTGGAGCTGGCTCCAAGTGACGTGGCCGTGGTTAGAAAGGCTCGTTGCTGAGCTAATAAGCCTGGCTGTGTCAGGCAGCGGTGGCTCAAGCTGGCTGCTGAGCCATGGGACCATGCAGCTGCCTGTGAGCTGGCAATGTGGGCAGCTTGCTAAGCATTTCCAGCAGACATGTAGTAAGTAAGCACATTTTCTGTGGTGATGCTTGACAAGCCAAAGAGAAGCTGCTCTGTTCTGTCAGCTAACTTTGGCTAGTCAGTCGTATGCAGGTTCAGAAATGCAGAGAGCATTTGGGACAAAGCATAATGTTTCAAGCTCCATCTCCTTTTGTTTTATGAGATGAATACTGCTGCTAAGCACAGCTGTGAGTCTGACCTTAATCAGTCTTGTGTGCTTGCTAATAAGCTTTCTTTTCAGGGTCTAGACCCTGCACATTAAGAACACTTGCTGTGGTTTCTAATTTAACTAATAAGCCTGTTAGATGCTGTTGACCTGTATGCACCCTGCAGCCACAGTCATCTCTGTACAGCAAACTGCTTCAATTACAAATTGTTTTCTTGTGACACTAATGAAAGGTTTTTCAGTGTGTTCCGCTATTTAATGTCAAAAGCTTAATATTGAATTATGATACCATTTGGATAACAACCCCAATATGTAGTCAAAGCAAATAAGAAAAGTAGAACCTTGGACATATTTTAGCCAATCTGGGTTTTACCCTATACCCAAGACTGTTCTCTGAGGATAATAAAGAAAAATGAGAAAAACCGACACTTGCCCTTGACACTTGCCCATATCTTTGTACCAAACGTGTATCATAGGTTACCTGATGGGCTAAGTAGTGTCTTTGTAGCTAAAGAGGTGTAGAATGCTCTGCAGGCTCCATGTGAATAGTACTCAGCTGTTCACACAAACCTGTAGTTACTGTGTAACTTAACCCCCCGTGTTTGTTTCCGGCTGGGCAGTTTCACAAGAGGGGTAAGAAAGTGGCCTGAAGCCTTTGATAAAGCACTGCTGCTCTTCTCTAGTGCTTCAGTCGCAGAGTTGCGCAGAATGACCCAAGTTCTGACACACTTCATGGTTTGCGAGTGGAGTGATAGCACAGATAGGAGGAAGTCTGTTCTGTTTGCAGAACAGTATTCAAAACAGGGATACTGTGGCAACCAAAGCAAAAACATGTTCATTATGAATTACTGGTCTTAGCCACTTCTGTTAGTGTCAAATTCTTATTTAACCTGTAATAACCTGAATACTTGTGTGGTTACCTAGACATACTTTTAAGCTATTTTTAAAGTACTCTGAGATCCTTTGCTTTAATGGCATCTCTAGTTGGTTGTGAAATAGTCATATCATCATTGTAAGAAAGTGTCTGTGTATTCAGCTGTTACACAGATATGATTGGCTTGACTTGTTTTGAAGTTATTTACTATTTACAGTTGTATTTTAAGGCTCCCTTGCAGGGGACTGCTTAGAATAGCAGATAGAAAACTGAAAGTATAGAAGAATAGCGAGAAACAAAGATATTACTACTGGACTTTATCCCACAGTGTGAAAAAACACACACCTGTTTGTACAGATAACCGTAATACCTACTCCTATCATGTGGGAAACGATTGCTTTTCTGAAATGATATCTAGCAAATGAATACACCAAAGCACTATCTACTGATCCATGAGTATGTATTTATTGGATACAGTTTGTAAACACGTTTTGATATTTACATTTGCTTTGTAAAAAGCAGCTTTATTGAAGAACAGTGAAACTGAGAATGGGTACTCTTAGTTTTTAATATTGGGAGCATTTAATTTTAGATGTTTTATTTTTATTTTAAGATTTGTAAAGAGTTGCTTTCAGATGAGAGAACTGAGGTGTTTCTCCTCTTCACTCTTTTTACATTACATACAAGAAGGGCATACATGGGCCCACGACTGCAATGTGACTATTTCTTTTGCTGTCAGCTACATCAGAGCCTATTAACATTGCTCTGTGATGAAGGCTGGCTACCAGCAGATGCAGCAGCCTTCCCTGCCCCTGCAGATGGGTGTGCTGTCTCCTGAGTACAGCCTGCCAGGGTGAGGCCATAGAAAAGAAAAGCTACCAAGAAACATGTCTGGGTGTCCTCTTTAGCAAATCTGTGCAAGTCACAGGGTTAGCCATTAAAATTATTATTAGTGTTAGTTCATTTTTAGTTTGGTATTGCATCACCTACATTTAAATCAACCCTCACCATTTACTAAGACATGTTAAGATGCACATGCTGTCATTTCTAGATGTGCTTCACTTTAAAAACAATCTAAAATTAAAGTATTAAAACAAACTAGGGTAGTAAGCTTAATCTCTTTTTTTTTTTTTAATAATTCTGCCTACAAATCTTTTGCTTTCATGTTGCCTTACAGCTAAGGTTATTAAAATACCTCATAAGTTACAATTGCTTCCTAATCCTTCCAAAGCCTGTATTGTTGTCACAGCTGATACAGAGAGACTTGAATTCCTCAGGATTGCTGGAATCATAGCTGGTTTTAAAAGCCTTTATTTTTCCTTTTCTTTTCTTTTCTTTTTCCTTTTTTTTTTTTCTGGTAGCCCTGTGCCCATAACTATCTGAGAGGAAAATTATATGATTACCTCCTTTTTTTTATAAAGTACATTTCTATTATGACCAAAGCTCGATTTTGTAGATTAAGGTTTTTTGTCAGCAGATCACAGGTATTTTTCTTCTTCAACTTCAAAGACATAATTGTCCCCATGAAACTCTGTAGACTGATTAAAAGTTGTTATATGTAGGGCTTTGTGTATATACTTTAATCCAGCCAGCATGAAACGCACTTGTAAAATGCGCCAAGAAAATGTGGGGAGAAACCATGAAATATGTCCTTTCAAGAGCTAATAGTGTGGAAAGTGAATAATTTCATGTCTAAATAAGGTAGAGCTGTGTTAACACCGAGCATTCTGTACAGTGGAAACTGTCCTTTTCAGGTAAGAGCAAGGACATACTCAGCCACAAGGAATTTGAAGGTTTTCTATTACTGTAGGAAATTACTGGGAGTGAGGATACTTTTTCTGTTAAAACTGGTAACAAGAAAACCTTACAGATTTTCTTCCAGAGGCATAACCAAGAAATCTTAAATTTGTGTCAAGTTTGCTTCTTGCATTACAGAAGATCACTGTTGGGATCCTGTAAAGTATTACCTATTAGGCAAAGAAGCTGTAACTAATTAATTGTATTTAATAATGTAATTAACTATATGTTTAACAGAAGTGATAGGATATGATAAAAAGCTCTGCAGACCTTTAGTAAATGGTATTTTTAAGATGATTTTACGAAGATAAAGGAAACTTGTCTGCATAGTGAAATTGACTATGATATCAGTAATAAAGTAGGCTCAGGTGCTCTAAATACATGGAATTGCACTTTGCATAGATGCTTGTCTGAAATAATTGCTATATTTTGCAATTATTCTGGAATACCTCTCCACTTACTATGCATTACTGTCCACTTGCAGACCCAGTATTGGTCATTTTACTCCTTATGCACTTATGAAATGGCTCGGACCCATGGTATTGTCATTACAAACCTCCTATCTTCACATCAGCCTGGTGAGGTTCCAAGAACAATATATGTTCTAATATAGTAAGGACATGTAATCTGTTTATTGCCATGCTTTCAGAAAAGAAGCTTTTGACGTACAGTTGCAGGAAGCAGATTTATAAAAGTATTTATAGAAAGGTAGAGCTTTTTTATAAAGTTTAGCTGATTTATCTTCTGTGACAACGATATGATGCTTCAGCAGAGAACACTCTGTTTTCTTCTTGTCTGCATCTTACAACAATTAATTGCATTTACAAATATGCCCCCAGGTTTCTGGTATAGCTATATATTACCCCTGTGATGTCGTTATATTGCACAAAAATTCAATGACAGGCATCCAGCTATATAAAACTTCCTGTCAGAAAAAACTGGAAGTGTTCTGAGCAGCTGAAAGACCTTATAAGAAAAAGCATTAACCAGTCTTAACTGTGAGAAAAACTGCCTTCATCCTAGTATGTAATTAAGTTCCATTTTTCACTATATAATGGGACAATGAAATACATGTGGATTTTATTTTAATACCTTGGAGTTGTGATACTGTAGACTATAAAGTGATCAGATGACTTCATGAGGACTAGGCAACCTTTAGCACTCCAAGAAGCAGCAGTATTCTAATGTCTTTGTATGAATCCTTGGTCATCTCCAACCGTCTTTTTATTTGTGATTTCCAGACAGAAATCAGGTTGTTTTTTCTCTCCTTTCATCTCCTATTCAGAAGTCTATGGTATATGCATTTCTGGAGCCTGAGAAAGCTTGTTGTCCAGCTCACACCATTTACTTAGCAGCAGTTCAGTTCTGTTGGGTTTCAGTGGTACGCATGCAGGGGCAGCTAGGAAGGTTGAGTAGACTTCTGTCATCAAATTTTTATTAATGGATGGTGACATGTTCATATGACAAGCATTAACTGTACAAGATGAAAGCTCATAAATATTTTCATTGTATTTAATTTAGTCTTTGCAGGAATGTTGCTTAGAGTTTATTCCTTTTCAGATCTGTGTGAATTCCTAGCTTTATTTTTTTGCTTTTTTTCCCCCCTTTTTTGTATACTTTGATATTCTTATTGCCAAGCATAGAGGTACTTGCTGCGTTTCTGAACAGTTTAGTTAGGGTAAATGAGTTAAATGCTGGAAGAGCCTATTTCAGCCACTGTGACAGCTCTTGGATTTTGTACTCATCTATTTATCAAACCATTTGGAGACTGACCAAACTTTGTCTTGTGTTGAAATACACTTGTTTGTGTTGAAATCATAGCACAAAACTTTACTCTTCTGGTTAAAAACACAGAATCACAGAATCTCAGGAGTT
>NW_010164092.1:0-7643 GCF_000695765.1 Mesitornis unicolor
CCCACCTCTCTACAGCCTCCCTTTAGGGGATGCCATTCGTGTAGTGAAGAAACCAGCTAGGCCATATTCTAGGAAGGTTTGATGTTTCTTCAATTCACAGCCCTGGTGAGCAAAACTCATTTTTATTCATGGTTTACTGAGTCATGAAGCAAGAAGTGTTTTGCTTTGTGTTTTATTTAGTAGTGGGGGATTTTCTTGTCCTTGGAGTAATTTGTAAGAATACTGAGGTGGGATGAGAGCCATGTGAAAGACAGAATGTTCAAAATAATTGTGATCGCTTGAAGAACTTAAATTATCATAATCAGCTGGCAGGCAAAATTTAATTTGGGAGATAACTGTATATAATTAAAATACAGTACTAGTGGGGATTGACCTCTTCATACATTATTACTCATGTAGGATTTAGTAAATTAGCAGGTAAAAATATGCTGCTACCTCTTTGCCTGTGAAATGAAAATCTGACCTACTTTTGTGTTAAAAAATCATTAGTTTCTAAAAGGGGCTAGTTATGAAAGAGAACAAAAACCAGTTTTGACGATCCAAAGATTTGCGTAAGATTTGGTAATTTCTTATTAATACTGAAATCTGTATTAATTCTTGCAAAAGAAAGAAAATACCCATTTGAACAGAATGCTGGTGTTTAGGATGAGAAAACTAGAATGTGATGTGCAGAAGAAAGGTCTAAAGAAAAGAGGCTGTTAGCTCTTTTTTTTCATCTATTGCCAGAGAAAAGCCCTACGTTATTCAGTCAGTAGGTTAAATAAAATTTGGATGGAAAAAAGTAATCATTGCACAACTTACAAAACTTGCAGCAGTATTTCTGGCGAAAGTGATAGAAGCCGTGTGCCACACTGTATCTGAAATGTAAGGGGCATCGTTTCCTTGCAGGGGAAGAAAAGCAAGTTCATTAAACAGAGCCGTCTTGTCAGCGGTGACGCTAATGAGCTCTGACACAGTTTCCAGAGGAGCGGTAAGAGAGCGTCGCTCACAAAATCAGAGCATGCGCTGGACTTCATTATTTCCTTTTCTGCCGTTTGCTGGTGTCAGTTCCTCAAACCAGAGCGGACCCTTGCCCTGTGCTGAGCCCTGCCTCTTCCTTTCAGCTACCAACCCCCAGTGCCTTTGCGACCCCCTGGCTATCAGGGGATTTGAAGGAAAGGATTTCATTGATTGTCTTAACACCAGATCTGTGTGAAAGGTGTAGGAAGGTTTTTTAAGTATGAAGGTCATGTCTCAAAGTAGGGCAAGGTAACCACAGCCTCTCTTGTAGCTGGTTGAGGTGGGGTGAGTAGGGTCCAACATCCCATGGATGTTGGGTCAGCATGGCCTACACTGCTCCTGTGTTTCTCCTGGGAAACTGGTGTTTGACATAGCGCTTTTAACAAATTACTTCTGCCTGCAGTAATAAGGAATTTCAAGATATATTTGGAAGTACAGATTTCTTTCCCTTCTGCTGCAGTGTCTTTCTGTGCAGTAGTGAGCATGACTGCAAGCCTTGGTGTTCCTGCATCCACTGACAACTCCAGACTTGTGTCACTGTCAGGGCAACACAGGAGTTGAGTATGATCAACTTGGTTGTATTTACTGTCCTCTGGTCACTGGAACTACTGCTGTGACACTGTGAGTCCTGTGCCTCATGGCTGCATCCAAGCCTTTTTAAATTTTTTTTTATAATTAAGTACTTATTTTTTATTTATTTGTTTATTTTACAGTTTGACATTTTGCACCCATTCTGTCTCCAAATTCTCATAATTTTCCTTTAGGGAAATGTTCTTCCTGTTCACTTCCTTCAATAAATGCATTGGCAAAGTGCATGTGTAGATTTGGTCCCAATACCTTCTACAAATGCATTACGTTTCTAAACATTAGTTTGTTAGAAGGAGTGTGGGCTATAGGTCACAGTGTCCTTAATGCTTTGCTAATTAAGTTCGAATTTTATAACAATAATTGCAAAACTGTATTTTGAATGGCTGCTACCAACAGAATACATCTGCACAAATCTTCAGACCTGTTGACATCAACTTCCTCTAACGTGAGCTCAGTCTTTGGGGAGCCATTTCTGGATAAGAACATTGAAACAGGAGTTTGAGTGTCCGAGCTCTCCTCCAGACTCTGCCAGTGGTAAATAAGTTGCTTTGCATAGACCATTTCAAGCATTATGTAAATGCAAAGTGTTTCGGCAGCGCCAAGGAAAACTTAAAAGCGCTTTTAAAAGGCTCAGTTGAGACTAAATGAGATTGGTAGACCTGAGTGGAAAGATAAAGCAGCAGATGTAGAGCAAGGTGACAGCCGTTTTCTTTTTTTCTGGAAGAAACAGGGGTTTATTTCCTTTTGCTGCGGTACTTGAACAAGTTATGAGGGGAAGAAGAATTTCACATTTTACTTGGTTACTGTTCTCTAAAAAGTTTGAGCAGGACGCTAACATCAGATTGCATTTGGACTGCACTTCCTGATAATTCTGTAAGTGAAGATGATCGTCTGTAGCAAAGGAAAACAAAAAACCTCTGAAATTTGGTATATGAATTTAATGTAATGGTTATTAAAGAAGCAAAAGGCAAAGCTTGTGACTCAAGGTGGCATCTAAGCAAAGGACAGATAGGTCATGAAATAAATCATCCGGCCTTTGAAGTTCTAGAATTTCCATTTTTCCCTCTAACCATTTCGCAGACCTTTGGAGAGAAGGGCTCTGCCTCGTCTTTGGAAAGTGAATGTTCACTTCTGGCAAGGAAGAGGTGTGCCTCAACTCAGTCATTTGTAAGCAACCTCATGAAGATGACAAATCTTTGCACCTTAAGCGTCATTTGTCTCTGTCCTGCCTGTAAACTCTGATCATGAGGTTGTTCCAGCCTGAACAGGAGTTTCTGGGAGCTGATAACAACAAAGTTGTTGTTGTATTAATAGTTGGAAAGTTGGAAATGCCAAGTGTTTTAGATTTTTTCCTATATATTGTCGAGTTGTCATTCACTGATGAGTCCCTTGGTGAAAGCTCACTTTTCCTGTTGTTTCCCCTCTATTGTTCCACCTGTGGTTTCTAAAAACTACTTAAATATCCCTCGGATCTATAGACATGTAAAAACCTGGCTGCAGTTCAGGAGAACGGGGCTGTGCCTGGTTGTGCCCTTGCTGTGTGTGGTCCATTCTTTGGTGGTGTCTTCTGGTACTGGCTGTATCTTCCTTGCTTTACCATAACCAGAGCAGCTGATTAATGCTTAATAATTAAATCTCAGGTGTAATCCATTGGGAATTCAATCTGATGTTACTGAAATTTTCCTTGGAAGTTTGCAGTGATTTGGTACGTCCCGATGGTCTGGAATAAAATGTTTATTCTAAAATTACCTCTCTATCAGCAAAAGAAAAACAAAGCTATTTAAAAGATGTTTGTTTCGTACCTTTATGCTCGTAAATACAAAATAAACATTTTTCGTGCCCACAGAATAATTATTGCCAAATTATCTAGGTGATGTTTTAAAAAAATACATCCTTACAGACAAAGGAATACTTGTATTAGGCTAATGGTATTTAAAATTAGCCAATACATTAGAGACTGTTTAAGTAGGTAGGCACAGTTTAATGTCAAACTTTTGACTGGAGCATTTAAATTTAAATGTAATCCATGAAGCGATAAATACATCACTAATTAGCATTAATGTAACATGATTACAAAATAAACATTTGATTAGTACATTTAAATTTCAGTGCAATAAACTGCTGAACTAATTAGTAAATAAAGCGCTGTTAGTGTCAACCTTCAGATGAGACATTTATGTGTTGTATACAGGGAAGATGTTTGTCGTTAAAGCACAGAACACACCCCTATCCTTACCAGTGGATATGGAAGTTAAATATCTTAGAAAATAAAGAAAACCTTTGAAAAATAAGTTTCCAGCTGTCACTTGTATTTTCTTTTGAGGCGAGTTTAGTTGCAGATTCAGAAGAGAGATGGTTTCATGAATGTTGCAGACAATATTAAAGCCGAGAGCTTTAGCGACTGCCCCAGATCCTTACCTGTCACCTGAGTGATCAGAGAGAGGGATGAACGCAGCATTTCAAGCTGATTCATTAGCTGTTCATCTGAGTCTGCTGTGCAGCGTGGTGCTGGGGAAACGCTTTGCTGTGAACAAGAAGATGACTTGGTGAAAAGTTCTAGCTTGATGTCAACATGAATGTCTACGATGGGGGTTCTCCCAGTGGAGTGAGAAGTCCAAAGACTTAACGATACGGAGCCTGGAAGAAGAACAGTGAGCTACTGGCTTAGGAAAATGATGTTGGAATGGGGACTCACAGTCTCAAAAGGCACAGGTCATTCTTGGAAAAACAAGGTGGATGTAGCGCTGCTTTAAGTTTTGCCCAGATTTGTTGCAGCCAGTGAATTTAATTTTTTATTTTCCATTTCGGATGTGGCCGTTTGTTGTTAGATTTGCAATTGCTGTCTGAGGTTACGTGGCAGGACAGTCGCAGATCTGTAAGGAATATCCAAACACTGATTATCTAATAAAAGGAAAATGAAAAATCCATGCCAGAAGGAGTGAGCGCTGCTGCAAACATTTGAAAATACTTTATCTGGGTACTGAGTGAAAAATACAGATGATGTTACTGAACCCAGTGTCTTCCACTTAAAATGTTAATAATACACATTTAATTTTAACCTCCATGATCCAGGCTTTAGGTTCAGAGAATGGTAAAGATTTCTTTGTATTTGACAGTTCTCTGAAGACAACACAGAGATGTTTCCTCTGAGGATCCTGAACTAATCTTGCCTTGCAAATGGTGCTGCTGCAGATAGGAGTAGTTGCTTTAAACTTAATCACAGTTCTACTTCTCTGCA
This sequence comes from Mesitornis unicolor, assembly GCF_000695765.1. Taxonomy (NCBI): domain Eukaryota; kingdom Metazoa; phylum Chordata; class Aves; order Mesitornithiformes; family Mesitornithidae; genus Mesitornis; species Mesitornis unicolor. The sequence continues at coordinate 4,826 of NW_010164092.1, forward strand.
GAACACAGTATTTTATAAGCCCTTGAACCCGCTTTATTCTGAAGCATAAGCCCCACAGGACTGAGCAGGCAGAGCCATTTTGCATTTCTTCAGCCCTGCACTGAGTGCCTGCTCAAAACATTTCAGGAACAGCCCATATATCTTTCAATACACAAAACGTATCTTGGAAAGCTCTCTTACTCTTTGTAAAGATTTCTTTATTTCTTTTGGCATAAAAGGCGTTCAGAATCTGTAAAGAAAAAATCTTTGCTGTAGTCATTATTTTCTCTCTAGCTCCTAGAAAAGAACGCATTTCAAGTCCTTGTTATAAGGCAAACTTGTTTGAGCCTTTTATTTTTGCAGTAAGATTTTAATCAGTTAACTATAGCAGCTAATTTAACAGAGGGAGAGAGCAATTCTTCCAAACTGCTTATCTGGGTTCCCAGTGTCATTTGCAGTATAAAGTGTAGCTATAAATAAATTAAAGCACTTTTCAATGGAAAGTCAGTCCCAGGGGACATCATCTTTGTTGCTGTGAAGTATGATCTATTCTGTAGTGACTTAAAAGCTGTAGCAGGGAATATATAATTAGTCGGTTTCAAGGATATTTACAGCAGGGTTGGTTTTCAGTCTTAAGGGCTTCTCCGATAGCTGCACTTATTTACATTGCACAAGAGTACAACTTGTGGGTGTAAGGTTTTGCATGTTAGTTATCATAGGCTTTATAATAGCTGCAAAGATTCCCATGTGTTTTGAAAATAAAGGCTCTCATAAGAAGAAAAAACATTAATCTTTGAGTGATGGGTAGTAATTTTCACTTTTCATGTGTTGGGAACTGATGGGGCTTCAGATGTACCTCCAGTGGAGCTTACAGCCTGTGGCTGGTGCAGTCCACGGTGTCCAGCTCTGCACTCCCACTCTGTCAAATGCTCTTCTGTAGGTGCAGTTTTCCACCTTATTCTGCAGCCCAGTGTCAGCTTCCTGTGAGTGACTCGTGCTGTACCTCTGTCCTCTTCCTTCTCCAGTCCCATTTTCAGTGAAATCATTCAAATATTTCCCTTCCCTCATCTGAAATTCCCCCACGATTTGGAAGCATCAGCAGCCATTCAGTGGCACTGTAAATTGACTTAGCGGAAACGATGTCCCTGTTCCAGTAACACGTTCCTGTTATTTGTCTCCTATCTGCTCCTTGGTCGTTGGACTGGATTTATTTCGTGACGGTCAGAGTTTGGATGGGGTCATGACCTCCTTTGCTTCTGGGGAACAGTTCCTCATGTGCATAGTGGGAGCCTCACTCTTCTGAGATTTCAAGGCCATAGTGGAGCACCAAGGTATCAGTCACACTCCTGCCTGCTGCCAGATCAGAAGAGCTACGCCTCAGAGCCTTTACGCAGGAAGGATTTGGGTTTTTTACCTGGACCATCAATAGGGATCTGCTGTCATATTGCAGGTACCGTGGGCCTGCCAAGGCAGCACGTTCTGTTTATTTTTTCCTCACTTTTTACTGGAATTGCACAGATTTTCTAGACCTAGGGTCATTGGTTTTTGTTTTGGTTTGGTTTTTTATCAAGGAACTAAACAAATTCCTTCTATAAATCACTCTCTACCTTCTGTGCTTCTACAAATAGTAATAAGGAAGCACTGGTGGGAATCTATTGAGGGGTGGTGGATGGGAAATGAACAGTCGTAGTGGTAGTAATACTTGTAAAATATCTCTCCAGGAAAAATCTTGGGGTTTGCATGTTACTGCATCCAAAAAGATGAAAAATTTATTGTAATGATTATTCTGCTGTGCTCGAGATTCCTTAGCAGGTAAAGCTCTAGTTCTTGTGGTTTGGGTAGAAGTAAAATCTAAGAGAGATGCCTTTCCAGGATTTTATTTTCCTTTCCTAACTCAGTTTTTATGTTTGAGATATGAAATCAACACAAAACATCGCTATTGAATACCACTCTCCTTCACCACCTTATGGAGATAATTTCTGAGCTTTTCTTAAAGTAAAAACCAGGCCCCTTGCACCTGATGGGTAGTGCTGATGTCGAGAGCCTCATCGTGCAGACGACATCTGAAATTCTGGTATCTGCTTGTGATCAAAGACTGATTTAGTCACCTTTTCTGCAGTCGTAGAGGGTTTTAGCATTATGACAACAGCAGAAACTGGGTCATGTGTGGATTAATAAGAAGAAAAGCTCCGTATTTCAAAGTTCTTAAAGGAAAGAGAAAAATTTGATCTTCTAGTGTGGACACCAATTGCAATTTATGTTTTTCATTGCATGGCAACATTCATAAGCTTTAATATTGTTAGGGAAAAGGTTTTTCGTACAAGAGCAGATTCTGATTCTCATTGGTAGGGTTTACAGTGGCTGAAAATACAGCTTTGTTCAGAGGAACTATTTCCACTGAATATTCATTTTAAAATATGGATGTTCAGACGTGCAAAAAGCTATTGAAGTACGGTGTAAGGAAAGCAGGAGAGCAAGAAATGTAGATTTGATGTATATGGTGAAGTTGGCTGATTTTTATTCACAGTTTGAGATTTCTCATTCTCGCTCCACCTTGGCAAAGAGCGGGCAAGTGCTTGTTCTCAATATGTTCAGTACTGAGGTATCCTTTCTTTGGGCACTCTTACAACGTACATTTTTGGAACCACTTTTAAGTCTGGGAAAATGTATTTGCATACTGCCTTAAAAAAATACAAAGCAATGCCCACGATTAATTCTGAGTCTGTGTTTTGCAGAAGAGATGCGTGCGCTTTGAGCATTCAGTACCATGTAGTTTTATTAAAAAAGGAATTAACGAACCTCACAACTAATACAGAATCACAGAATCACAGAATCCCAG
>NW_010164093.1:0-2872 GCF_000695765.1 Mesitornis unicolor
CCTAACGTTCTGTGATTCTGTGATTACTGACCTCTCCTACCTGCACCATTATATTTATATAATTCTCTCAAAATGAGACTGTCAGCTTGGTGCTCTCTCATGTTCTTAAGAGTTTATGAAGCAGTATAACAGGCAGGAAATTGCTACCAAATAAACTACTGCAATGTAGTGGAAATATCAACAATAAATGCAATTTGGTCACTAAGATGAAGTGATCACAGATGGGATTGTAAAAGACTTCTACAGTTGAAATAGTAGACAGGAAAAGAAAAGCCAAGAAAAGATCAACTTTTAAAGTTTCCAAACATAGTACAGGTACCACAGATTATACATATAATTTTGTTTCAAAAAAAAGGAACATCTTTTAAATAGTAAAAGACCAGTAGAACTTGCTTATTTCCATGTTCTTTTGGTATGGCAGCAAACATGGCAGGAGTTGGAGCAGCTGCCACACCAGATCATTATTCCAAGCCATTAGTCAGTGACACAAGTACTGGCCAATACTGGGTTTAGAGATGTAAAGAAATCACAAAGCTTTGCTCTGGAACAGGAAAAGGGTTTTCCCAATGGACTGATATGAGACAGAGAAAGCATAAAGAGACCAGTAATAGCTGGACCCTCCCTAGCTCCAACAACTAGTAGCCTCAGGAAAAAGCTGGCATGCATACAAACAGGCTTCACCAATCATACTGTGCTCCTATGAGATTAAAAACAGTTTCTGCCTAAAGTGACTGTAAAATCTTGGGTGTTATATACTTAAGGAAAGCAAATAAGACAATCCAAAACAGTCCACAGTTACCTGATAAACACCTCAAGCATTTTGCTAGAGCAATTCTGCATTACTATGTCCAATGCTATAACTAATGGGTCCCAGAGCACAGCTGTAGCTTCAGGTTAGCTGAGCAGTATTTGCCACGCTTAAGTATTCCCAGTCCAAACATATGCCCCAGCTCTTTCTTTACACAAAACCCTCACTTTTTTTTTCTCTTCCCCACTGTGATATTTTACCTTCGTAGTTGTAGGAGAACAAATATCAGTGAGATATCTGGAACTGTATCAAAGCACAAGGAAAAAAGTAACTGCAGAAATATTTTTACATGGGAGCAATTCTTTTAGCTGGTTCACAAAACAGTTCCATGATTCTGTTTCTGCAGCTAAGCAAACTCCATGCTGCAAAGCAAAGGTACCATAAAATGCATTGAGCTAGTCCTCTCACTGAATTTTGTACACAAATCCATAGCTGATTGCAAAAGTATGTGAAATGGGAACACCAACAGGCAACTGGTAAACTCTGAAATTTACCAAGTGAAGCAGGGACTAGACAGCAAGTTTGGGACTACAGTGCCTTTCCTAAGCTTGTTCTTATAATGATTTGTGACAACTCCCTGTTTAGTGCAGCCAGGCTTTTCAACAATAAGTGACGAATTAATTTTTATCATCCTCTGCATATCCATGGGTGGGCTAATTTTCAACTGAGAGCAATAAATAATTTACATTGTACAGAGTCTTTGCGGGTTCTTTGCCACTGCTGGAATAGTTATTTGACAAACTAGGAAGTGGAATTGAGTACTGATAGGATAAAGAGACTTGTGGCAGTAGAGATGAGTCAGAAGAAATTCAGAAGTATGGTGTCAGAACAAAGTACTTGCATTAAGCAATTCTTGGCTAGCTTGCTCATACATATTTATGCTACAGCTGGACTTAAGGTAGGATTCATAAAGCTGCCCTTAAAACAGACTGGGACAAAGGGGACTTGAAGGCTGTGCATGTTGTCAGGCTACAATTGCCTTCAACTGACCTTGGAGATTCGTTACCTGAAGAGGCATGAACTGACACTGGAGATAACTTGGTGGTGCGCCGATAAACTCAACCACTGTCAGTTAAAGAAATACAGGCCTGAAAGCCACAGAAAAACTGGCTTCATGGGTTAATAATAGATTTTTTTAAAAAAAGACATGAAAAATGCACCATTCACATATAAAATCTAAAGAACCATGGAATTGCAACCAACAAAGAAAACAGAAGATTTCAAAGCACGTTACAAATCATGCAAAATTAGTAACAAACAGATCCTAGAGTAAGGAAAAAGAAAATCCATCAGTATCACATTTTCTAGTCAAGACCTTGGAACACTGATGACATGCAGCAACCTCTGCCACCTAACTCCAACATATGCTACTTCTGCTTAAGGAAGAGTCAGGACCAGAAAGGCAATAAAAGAGTGACCAAAACAGCAGAGAAAAGGGGGAGATACAAAGAAGCATCTGTATAATGGTTTTAACTATAATATTGATGGGATTATCTTTTCTGCAATAGTTTGATTGTTTAGGGTTTTTTCCATAATAATTAGATATGGAATAAAGAGTCCCTGATTAGACTGCTAAGATTTCAACTACACCAAAATTCCTGGGTTTTTTCTCATATAAGGTTTGTTTCCTTTTTTTCCTCCTATAACAAAATCTAGAGTGTAACATACACAAACTATGTAACACTGGATTAATTTAGGTCTTCCTTGTTTGGTTTGGAGTTTGGGAGTTATTTTTTACATTATTTTCTGGTTTTGTTTCTGTGTTTTACAAATAGCTGTAGGTCAAAAAATAACTCATATGATGCGGAGAACCGTGGAGAGCTCCACACAGATTCCTCCTTGACCCAAAAAAAGTGTCTTAGGGTACACCTTGAGCATCACATACCAGCTTTAGATGAAAAACTATAACAAAGTTTTATCATTTTGTTCCCAGGAAATAGTGTTGTAGTCCTTACAAAATTGCAGGTTTCCTCAACAGAAAACTGACTCTAAAATTCTGTCCCAGTAAACCAGGACAGCTGTAAATGTGAATACTCCTTCTGTGACAAGGTGACCCGCCTTCTG
>NW_010164094.1:0-8704 GCF_000695765.1 Mesitornis unicolor
GGTGGGGGGAGGGGGGCAGCTCTGGCAGCAGGAACAGATGTTCCCATTGCGCTGCTGTGGGCAGGAATGGAGGCTTCGAGCACTCACACCTTGGTGAGGAACGTCCAGACGCCACATTTGAAGCAGTGTCACCTTTCGAGACTGATTTTGCACAAGGTGAGCAGTCTTGTGTGTGTCACTGGGACAACCGGGCTAAGTGCAGCTGGGGAGTTTGGGATGCTAGACTTTGGTTTGGTGTGCTCTCATGGGGGTGGGCTGGTGGTGCGCAGCACTTCTTATCTCTTCACTTGCTAAATCAAAGCACCTGTTAGGTGATAAGGGTATCTTAAAAACTCATTTACTTTTCCTCTATTTAACAGTAGGAGAAAATGCTGGTTCCTTGTATGGGTCCCCGGTCTGGGTTGGCATGTGTTACCTAGTGCTGTTCCAAAAACCCTGGTCATGGTTTGGGACTAAGGAGTTTAACCTGGCAAGCAGCTAAGCACCACGCAACTCATCTGCTCACTTGCCGCTCCTCCCTGTGCTCCTGGCAGAATGGGGAGAGAATTGGGACAGTAAAAGGGAAGAACTCAGCAGGTGAGATAGAGACTATTTAATAATTAAAATAAAACAAACTGAAGTAATAATAATACCAATGAGTTGCAATAAGAATAGGAACAATGATAATGCAGCAATCACTGTTATCTTCAGCTCACAAACAGCAGCCCTTGACGCTGGGAACAGGGGAGCATGAGGATGTTGGGATGAAGACAGAGGGACACCCGTGTGTCATTGGGCATCACCTGCATCCCACAGCACCTGAGAACGACCAAGGTGGAGCTGCCAGTGTCAGCCACGGAGTCTGTCCTCTGCCGAAACCACCTTTGATGACTGGCTCTGACAGGAGTGGTCACTGGGAAACGGGACAGGGCTTCAGCTGCAATCCCACCCCACTTGTGGAAATGAACCAAAGACAAGCGAAGAGTTTGCATTCTTTTAGATTTCTTCCCATTCTACTCTGTTCCCATTGGGGTTTACATTTCTGCCCAGCAAAAAGGTTTTTTTTTTCTTTTGTCCATTTATGTTTTTTTCCAGTTATTGTCTCAGTTGTAATTGCTTCAAAGTGTGTGGGGGGGGAAGGAAATAGAAAAAAAAATAGGAAAATCCTTTTAATTCTTTCTTTTACTGAACTTGGGAGAAGAAAGGAAGGGAGAAATCACACTTCATATGTTTCCATTAAAAGCCTCTGGACTAAATATTCCTCAGGGAAATAGTATATCTCAAAAACAGTTTTACCCTAGAACACTTGATCTTTGCCACAAGTGCATGTCTAGGACACTAAGGGACAGTGGGTGACGTGTCCCTTCCCTCTCAGTTTCACTTGCTGGCGGCATTTCTGTGGCAGAGAGCAGGGTCACAGGCAAGCGTGGTGCCACTGGGTGCTGCGGGCTGGGATACACCACGGAGCAGGGCTCTGCCATGAATGCCAAGGCTGCGGCATGCGTCCTCCACTCCACAGCATCTCCTGCACTACCCGCAGTTCAACCTTCAGCATCGCAAAAACTTCTTTTTCTCTATTTTTATCCACTGTGTTTCTCATTATTCAGGAGTTGTTCTACCTGCGATTATTGCATATTTATTTGCAGGGGCTTGGGACCCAGAGCCATCAGACCCCGATGTCAGCCATAAAACCAGTGGCTGAATTAATTTCATCCTCTCAGAGAGCCATAGGTGGGAGGCACAGGAGCTAAGCATGCATTACCCAGCCTTAAAGTGTTCGAAAATCAAACCACCAAGGATATTCGGTGTTTTTCATAGATATTTATGATTCTGAGGAATTAACAAATCATAGTTAAGTATATGAGTCTTTTTAGCCTGAAAACAAAAATAAAGCAGGAACAGCGTTGTGTAAATCTGGAACAGTGAAAATGAGTCAAGGGAAATAACAAACCTTGTTTAAAGATGGATTTCTGGTGAGATGTGACAAGAAACTATTCCAGTGTGACTTGGGTAATAAACACAACAGCTCCGATTTATATGGCAGAGGGGGTGTAACTTTACGATGAGCTTTTCCCAGGAAGTTTTAGGAAAAACTGTCAGTAATGACATTCAGGGCAAATTGCTGATGACAATGTGATTTTTTTAAAGAGCTGGGGAACTGGCCCATATAAAGAATGTGTTTAATACCACAATAAATGGATTTAAACTTAAACTGACCCCAGAGGGCCACAGTGTCCCAAAGCCCCACAGTCTGAGTGTTGCAGATTTCTTCCTCTTCTCTGTTGGCTCTTTGCTCTGATCCCAGTTTGTCCCTACCCTGTCACTGCATTTTTCTACCCAAATTGTATTTCTTGTCCTTTGAGTTTCTCTCTCTGTCATCTCATGGTGTTCTGGTTAATTTTGGCCACAGACCACGTATTCTTGAACCTGTCCCTTCTGCTGCTGACAGAGCCTGACGAAAGAGTGATGCGAGGACCGCTGACCTATAGATATTGTCACTGAGAACTTCTAATTAAAATAGCTGCTAAAAGTCCTCAAATAAAATGTGATTTAACATGACATTATTTTTCCAGAGAACATAGTGAGCATAATAACTAGCTTACAAATAAATGTAAATGTAAATAAAAAAGAACATCATAATAAGAAACCTGGATGCTCGTGACTGTTGCAATAGTAAAAGTTGCCACAGTGGCGAAAATAAATTACATTTATGTGGTGTTCGTGAGCAGGCCATTTGGTACAGAATGATAGCCAGAGAGAAAAAGCTTTTACAATTATATTAGTTGTAATAGATTTGTAGGTTCAAACATGCCATTTATCATCTGAGTTCCACCCAAAATGAAAAGCAATACATAGAGCTAATTAATTACCAGTGCCAGTAATTAACTATTCCCCAGATGTTTATATTTTCCCGAGATGAAAGGATGGATGCCATCCAGTGGGCAGCTTCACCAAAACATTACACAGGAGAGCTGGGGGAAGCAAGGCACCTGTGCTGGTGGGGCTGGGGGTTTGGGGCTGGGAGCTTGGCTACGCAGAGCAACGAGGGGTTCCCGTATGGGCAGGTCTGGTTCTGCCCTGGGTGCAGGGCACTCATTAATGGCATTATCCCTGGTTCCTACTGCAAATGCTTTGCAAATGCCAAAGCTCTTGTCTCCGGGCTGTGTCAGAAGTTGCGGTGCTTTACAGGCTCAGGCAAGCATCTGCACAGAGTTAAAGGTGAACCTTGGTTCCCTCGAGATGGGATGCAGGATGGATTAAACACACAGCTTGATGCTATCCTCAAGATGCATGTCAGAAGGACAAAAGGTGACTTGAACCTCTAACAACTGTGCCAGACCTGCAGAAACACAGAGGTGTCAAGCTGTATGGGCTGTCAGAGCTACCACATCCCCATACGGAGGTGATGCAGGTGAGGAATCACTTGCAGCAGGTCCATGGAGGCACCCAGGGGAGGGTTAGATTGGATATGGGGAAAAATTTCTTCCCTGAAAGGGTTATCAGGCACTAGAAGTGGCTGTCCAGGGCAGTGCTGGAGTCCCCATCCCTGGAGGGGTTCAGTAGACAAGAGATGAGGTGCTGAGGGACATGGGTCAGTGGTGGACAGGTCATGGTTAGACTCGATGATCTTAAAGGTCTTTTCCAACCCAATGATCCTGTGAGTCTACACAAGCAGACGGTGCAGCCTGGGCAGGTATGGCATGGGGACACTGGAAACAGAGGCAGCATTGGTCAAGAAGCAGCATTGGTCAACCCCCAGCCCCTCAGCTCTGTCCCTAGCTCTGGAGTGGAGCAGCACTTTCACATGCAAGGGCTGCAATGCAAGTGAGCTATATTTTTTAATTAATGAGATACTGAGAAAAAATCCTCTCGGCATTATGGGTTTTTCAAAGAAATTTTTACTGGATTATCCTTCTCTGCCAGAAATCCGTGCCTGAGACTTGGGAAGGGATTTTCTGTCAGGGTTCACTTCTCAGCCCCTGCACTCTTCCTTGCAAACCCAGACACAAACCCTCGCCTGACAGCCCCAGCCCTTGAGAGAGGCTTTCATCTGTGCTGTGCTACAGTTTGAAACTACTGGGAAACTCCTAGCTATGGACTAATACAAATAACCAGCTTTAAAGTGCTTCTTTCTAATCCTGGTTCCTTGGGTTGTATGGCTTTTATTTTGTTCTATTTCCACGTACTCTAAAAGTGCTGGGTTTGGACAGTGAGAGCTTAAATGGGCTTGAGAGTATTACATGTGCTATTTAAAAGTGAAATAACAATTATCAATATCTGGAGGAAAATAATATAGAAAAATAATGCAAGATCTTTCCAATATTTATAACAAAATCATAATGGGATAAAAATAAAATGCTTACATTTATCCAGTTAGCTCAATAGAAGTATTTCTGTGGTAAGATCCTACAGAGAGGTGCAAAATCTGCCAAAAGTAATTTCATTTTGGCTAAAAGGCATCCAGAGGATGGGACTGCAGTGCCTGGGGTTAGGTGTAGGTGGCACAGGGCACCTGGATCCACCCCTTTATGTCAATGGAGACAACTGGGAGCTGTGAGAGGGTCTGGCAGCACCCTCTTGTTCAGCTGGGGTCTGGGTGCAGGAGACACCCTTTGAGGTGCCCACATGGACACTGGGAAAGGGGGGCTGCTCTGGGACCCTGGCACTGCTGTGCTGGCTCTGCTGAGACAGAGCTATTCTCCTTAGAGCAGCTGGGGAGGGTTTTTGTTTTCTTTCTTGCCAGCAAATGGTTACATTTCTCAAGATTTGTTTTCCAGTTTCTATCTAAACATGTACTCAGAGTTTATTTTGATTTTGGTTTGTCTGCTTTTTTTCCCTTTCTCTGCACAAGACGATGGGGGAAGCAAAAACTCTGGTGTGATCCCAGCTGTCCAATACAGATGGATCACATAAAAGACACATCACTAGAAACTGAGGAGCTTGCTAAGGACAACCCTTTTAGCCCTTCCTCCTTCTTCTTCTCCCCTTTGGCACCTTTGATCCCTTCCTTTGATCCCCTCTCGGTTCCTGAGGCTCCCACCTCCCTTGTGCCGTTGTCATTGCAGTGCTGAGTGAGGACGACATCCAAAGGTTTCTGACAGCAAACCCTGACTGGTCGAGTACAGGTCAGTATCACACTGCTGATGCTGATTCCCCTGGTCACACCAGGTGTCTGCCATGCTCCCTCATTAGCAAAGCTGTTTTCTTGCTGTGTTTTCTGACGTCCATGGCTGTGGTTGGTGATCTGATGCTGGCCTGCCGAGCGCAAAATAACATTTCAGATTTATAAATGTGGAGGAATGCACACACCATGCACGAATTTTCAGGGAGAAGGTGATTCATCGTTATAAATCACAGGAAAAAGACATAATAATTTGTTATTAAATGAACAGGGAATAAATCAGACACTGAATGTAGCTCTAAGAAACGTTACAGAAATGTTGTGGCAGAAAATTGGGAAAACGGGCAACCAGGCAGGAACTGAGGCTCTGTGGGGCAAACACTGGGACAGCTAGATGGGCTGGGTTTGGACAGCAGTGATGATGATGATGATGATGATGATGGTGGTGGTGGTGGTGGTGGTGGTGATGGTGGTGGTGATGGTGGTGGGTCTGAGTGGACATGGTGGGGAAAGCTTTCCTTACATGCCATGGCTTGTGTCATTGATTCAGAAGATGCAGCTGATTGGGATCAGATCACAGGTGCCAGGGAGCAGCAGCTTACAGGAAGGAGAGGAGAAAGCTCTGGGGAATCTGTCACCACATCAATCTCAATTCATGGGGAGTGACATTAACAGGAACCCACAGCCGGTGGTGGGGGCTGTGTGAAAGCCAGGGCTGGGTCCCCACCAACACCCCCTGCAGTCAGGTTGTCCTTCCAGTGATTCCTCTCCTCCAGACCACGCTGAACCATATCCCAGTTCACACTGGGTTACAGCACAGTGGTAGGAGCAAGGTGTTCTCCTGGAGGAGAAGACACATGGAGACATTTCTTGTGGAAATGGACCCCTTGATAGGAAATATAAAGAAAAGGAGCAATGGATTAGCTCTTCTGCTGCCTGCTGAAGCAGAAGTGGTGGTGGCTCCCACAGCAGCTCACCGTCATGACTTTGGTGGCTGTGCCTGGCTGATGCTCCGGGATACACAAGGTGCCGCAGGGGCTCTGGTCCCGAGGAAGGAGCTTTTCAGCAGCAGCTTCACACTGAAACAACGCTGATTTGAGTGCAACTGCCTGAAAACTGCCACACCAGCCGCACGCTCCCTTTTCTCTTCCTGCCTCATCACTGCTGCCTTGGGAGGCTTGTGTCCGAGTACCCTATTTTCCATCAGTGGGCAGAGATGGGTTCACAAATGGTAAATATGCACTGGAATTCACGTTGAATTTTTGCATAATATTAAGAAAAAATTTAGACTGCAAAAAAAAAAGTGCTGTCCAGGTCACACAGCTCCTCTTCCCTCCTGGTGGTCATAAACCCTGCTGATTCACCTTTTAATTTCATCCTGTTGTTGAAAGAGTTACGTTGAAATGCCTTCCCAGGAAGGAGCCCTCAATGAGAAGTTCAGACTGATGGCAAATATCCACTTTGCTTGCAGCAGCGACCACACTGGCAGAGCCGCATCCCCCATCCAGCACATGGCCTGGGCTGCATCTGTGCCTCCTCATGCTTTATAATTAATTAGGCGGTGTCATAATTAGGCTGCCAGGAGAGTGATGAGCTCCTCTTTTACTGGTCTACATCTGCGTTGAGCCACGAGGCATAAACTGGAGTTGGACATGCTCCTATCCCATAATAAGGCATACTGCAGGTTCTTTAATTTACCCGCATAAAGCTTTGATACATTATGCTACATCAAATCCAAAATCTCATTAATCAGTTACCAGTCGTTATGATTGAAGCTCATCAGTGGTCTAAAGATGGGAGCATGGCAGCAAAGCGGCACACTTTTCTTCAGGAGAAAATTTTGTGCCTAAACCAGGGATTAGACCTGGGAAAAAAATAACTTTGGGAATAAAACTACTGTTTCTGGGTTGCTGTCTTGCTGCCTTGATTTGTTTTGGTTTTTTTTTTTTCCATTTGTGAATCTTCTGAGCCCATTTAAAGGAGGGCAGCAAAATGCAGACGTAACAAATTACATGCTGTCTTCAGGACAGGATTGCTGCCACCTTAATAGATCCTGAGAGCAAAGGAGTATATAGAGAAGGTAAATCCTAAAGGTTATACAAAGCCTTTAGAAATATTTTTTATTTCTCATATTTATGTTTTCTCACAATGCAATGCTAGAAAGCTATTAAATGTAAACGTGAAGTTCATTACTTGTATAAACTTCCAAGAAAATGCTTTCCTTCCAGTCTGATAATAAATGTCCTTTTGCATGGGAAATTTATTTAAATTTAAATAACATTTTCAGTCCAACATGTAACTCTCGAAATGACATTTTAAAAATATATAGTATGAGAGTCTATGCAAAATACAGATACAAAATAATAACGATAATAAAAAGATAACATTGTAAAGCAGCCACTCCTTGGGAAAAGAGGCTTATGTGAACTCTTACAATACCTAAACTTGGGGAAAAGCAAAGCAGTGTGAGCTGTGTCCCACCTGTGTCTGCTGAGCAGACAGAGGGGCAGCGCATCTTCCACTGCACTCAGGGCACTGGAGCATCCCTGTCCCCATTCCTGTAACAGCTTTTCTGTACTCATGGCCAAACCCTCCTTCTCTTTGCAACAGGACCACAAAAGCCGTTTAGCTTTGCAGATGCCATTTCCATCCTGCGTCTTGCCTTCTGAGACATTATTTACAATATTGACTTAGTTACAGGTTAAACCCTCGGTCACATTTGTACAGCTCCTGTAATCCCCCTATCTCCATCTGTCTGCAGTGCTCAGTTTGCAGTGTGAGCGCTGTGAGTGTAGCCCCATGTGGGTGTCACCCCAGATGAAGCAATATCTGGTGTCACCTCAGAGGAAGCAGTAACCGTGGCTCCTCACAGCACATTTATCACCCCGTGCTCCCCAGAAACACACCGAGCGATGCAGAGCATCTGTCCTACCTACATGGGGACTTCCATGCCTCCCCCAGACAGCCAACCTCAATACTTTACATTCATTTTGACAGCATTCCGAGTGATTAAGAGTGACTTCTCCTCATTTATTAGGCTGTGGGGGCTTTTCAAATCGCTGGGACTGGAGCCATGTCTCACAGCATGCTGTAAAAGGGATTATTAATTGTGGCCATGTTAAAAAAATGTTCTTCTGCTTATTTTACCAGAACTGCCCCCATAAGTCATGAGTGTGGTGTCATTATCTGCCCACCGGCCTCTGGCTTTGCTCAACCCTCCAGCAGAATTCAGTCACCGCTGCTCATGAATACAGGATTTGGTGTATGAGTGTGGCTGCATGATCCCACTGAGCAGGATGGTGGTCTTGGTGTGCTCCATGCTGACCCACCACTTATACCCATCCAGGTCTTCTCGCTGGGATTAATGATAAGATACTAGCAATGATCATCCATTTTAAACACCAACCCACAAGTAATTTTAATAAATTATAAAAAAATTATGCTTTCACCTCAAAGTCGCAGATTCAGAATATGTGACAATATCATCTGAATCCAAACTCAAAGTATTCTCTGACTTGTAAGCAATTTATCTAATTTTTAATTTAGCAAATTATAATGTCAGACTCAGAATGACAGAATCACAGAATATTGGGAGTTGGAAGG